>NC_034186.2:42024023-42324023 GCF_002021735.2 Oncorhynchus kisutch | reverse complement strand
CAATGTGCTGAAGAAAGAAGCTGGGAACATGATACAGGCTTGTTATAGCAGTAACGCTTGGCCCTCATTAATCCGCCCTCGTTTGTTTGCCCTATTAAGCGCATTGAGAACGACTATCAGTGTCTATGGGGGCTCAATATGCGCTTGATTCAAGACGTCAATGGCCATCTTTAAGGACAGAACATGGAAGCTCATGGACACTAATGATGTTGGAACTCAATGATTCACCAGTTTAGTTTTGTGTGACACATCCCCAGCCTACTAGGGGCTCTATTCAATCTGTATCACTAAAGTGTTACAGATTGCGTGATAGAAATGTAAATGTAATTTCCAATTCAGCCAACATTGCCTTTACATTTTCAGCACATTTCAATCATGCTGTAAAGCTGAACTGCCGTGATATGGATTGAATAGAGCCCTAGTTATCAGGTACATTTCAGGAAAATAGAGCTCTTTGGCCACACACGCCAGTGGTGGGTGTAGAGTCTAAATGAGAATGCACTGACAGCAACCCCATTCCTACTGTAAAATATGGTGGTTGATCTTTGATGTTATGAGGCTATTTTGCTTCCACTAGTTCTGGGGCCCTTGTAGAGGTCAATGGAATCATTAACTTTACCAAATACAAGAACATTTCAGTCAACAACCTGGTTGCCTCTGCCAGGAGGCTGAAACTTGGCCGCAAAGGGATCTTCCAGCAACATAATAACCCCAAGCACAAATCAAAATAAATGGTTAATTGGCCGCAAAATCAACATTTTACAATGGCCATCTCAGCCTTCGGACTTTTTCAGAAAACAAAATATTATTTGTTAAACCAAATCTCTATCTCTGAGTAATTGTATTAGTACATAATAATATAATTTCAAACATTTTTGGAACATACAATATAGCTAAGGTTTTTATTTTATACAGTCATTAATGCTTAGCTTTATCAAGGGTGTCAATAATTTCAGACTGTTCACTTCTAATGTCCGTTCATTATTGACCCGTGACAATTTTCAAGTAGGTTATCTTGTTGTCTGACTAGCTAGCCAAATGGAATGAATCACAAGGCTGCAAGCCTGTAGCTAGCCACTGCCAGCCATAGCTAACGGTTTGTCCACATGTTTTTAGTAAACCAAGTGCTTGTCACACCCAAATAGGCCATTGTGATTTTAGTCCCATGACGAAAGTTTCCAGTTAGCTACATCATTGTAATTAAACCAGGGACTTGTGTATCCACCATGATGACACAATGACACTTACACAAGTCATCTGGATTACATTTGTAACTTTTCTGAATTTAAACTCTTATTGTACTAGTAACCTAACCAAAGGTAGGAACTGTAGGCAAGAGCGTAGCCGAAATGGATTCAATAGGGTTGGTTGTTGGAAAAGTTGAACTAAAAATATTTTTTTTCCATTCGTTTTCAAATCAGTTTTTCTTTCGCGTTAAAATAATTGTTTGCTTTTGATATTATTGTTTTTGTTTAAAATTCTATACATTCTTCTTTCATTTTTTTCTATTGATTTATTTAACTTTTCCTCCATTTTTTTTTCAATACTTAAAGATGCAATCCTGGCTCTTAAGCAAAAAAAAATTTGTAACATATAGTACAAATTGCATTCTTAACATATTATACGAATTGCAAAAAAAAAATATTTATAATAATTTGCAGGACGTAACATATCAGACAAAATTGATAACATAGTACACAATTTGATGACATAGTACACAACAAATGGGGACCCCTTTTGGCTCGTGAGCACCACTTTCAAAATTACTGGCTGCAATTATACAAGCGTTCAAGAGTGCATCTTTAAGGTGTGAAATTGAACCCATACCTAGGACTCTCTGAACTGTAAGCCAAGTGGGTCTCTTTTCATTAGCTTTTCACTATGTAATTGAGAAACTCAATGTTCCCTGTAATTAAGAATAGATACTATAACTAAAAGAGGTTGAGTTTTTCCCAAAGCTGTGGTCTATTCAGTACATTGGTTAAGACATCGATTTGAGTTCATAGTCAAACAATTTTATTCCCACAACCAGCATGCACAAGGCATATAACCTTGATCAATCTGTTACTGACTTGAATTTCAATGTTTCATATCCACTTTCCCTTCTCCATCCTCACCTTGGATTGCAAGTGGGGAGACAATCACAAAAGTGAGGAAAGAGAGTTTCGCTCTAACTAGTCACAGCACCCATAGTACTACTTCCAGGAACTGAAAGTGAAATTCATGCTGAACATGCTGACTCACACAAAAGCCCCCATGAATTCTCTTCACTTCCCCTGGCTTTTTCCACTGCAACAGGAGATCCCAAAACCCAAAGCTACTATTTCAATTAACAGCTTTTAGTTATGGAAATAAATATTTATTAATAATGAAACAAACTTACATTCAAACACAATTCACAGAAAATAGGGAAAAACCTTTCACCGCTTCAATAGTGATTACGAACAGTCATAAACAAAACAAATTAAGTTATATACAGGCTTTGATTTTTTCTTTAAAACAGCTTTTTAAACACGTACCAAACCGGCTCTCATATCCCACAAAAGTTAAGTAAATGGTAGGGAACAAAAATACCCCACACACATTGCAACCTCTCCACACATACACACACTTCTAATAAGGGTAGCCCACATTAGAGACCTAAATAACAGTCAAAACAACGAGGCAAATATGTGTTGCTTTCATATTGTATTACATTACCACGACACTGTCTATTCCTTTCCTTGGGAAACCATAGTGTCGTTTCTGACACACATCATACTGATATAGTTCAAAGTTCATATATACAATGTCAATACATTGTATTCACTTTTTTTAAGTTCAATTTCTTATCACTGCTAATTTCATTGTATGATTTAGTTTGAAGAAACGTAACTGCATTCATCCTACTGTTGTGACACTTAGACATCAATGGGTTTAAATGAAAGCTGCCAAGAAATGATAAAGGAGCAAATTACAGTGAGATGCAGTTCGATTATTACCCCATTACAGTTTTTTTGCATAGGTTTCTATAGAAATGGGAACCTAAGGCCCAACGGATATACACCGTAAAACACATACACATACACACTAAGTCAATGGTTGACACATACACACATATCCAGAAGACCCAATATCCAACCACAAAGGTGCGCCTCTATTTCTTACCCTGTTCTAGTAACTTCCAAAGGTCATAAGGCCTTGTCCCCTGTCCTTTGACTGAGGCCGTGTTTACACTGGACACTTACATGCGACTTCTGCTATCAGGATACGAAGATCGCATTGAAAAGACGGGTGGTCTGATTGTATTCAGATCGAGAGGCACCGTTTCATTATAAAGTTGTATGAAATACGTTCCTAGCGTGTGAGGAACATGTTTGCTGGCCTCAAAAATCCTAGCCAACTACCTAATATTTAGACAAATTATTTTTTGTTTGACTAGAGATATGGTAACCCATTTGCAATCCCTTTAGCATTGCTTGTTAGCTTGCTGTCTAGCTACAGAGGTTAGCTGGCTAGTTAGCTAGTTAGCTACTGCCATCACTTATTGTGTATTATCATATTTAGCCTATTCCACCGTTTGTAGAATGCATACTTGCATTTGAATATAGTGCGGGAAAGGGTATCTGTGGACACAGATACCCTGCACCTACATTTAAATGTAGGTGCAGACGCATGACACGTTCGGAATTCCATGGTCAGAACTCTATGATTAGAATACTAAAGCTGCATGAACTGTCAAGACTAGACACGGCCAAAGGCCTGGACACGGGACAATGGGCAAGCTTCTCGTCTGTACCCTCTCAGGCCAGGAGTTCACTCCAGGTGAGTCTGTCCCTTGGTATGTCTTTACATCAGGAGTGTTAAAGTAATTTTGCCTGAAGAACCATTTTTAGACAGTACATGTTCATGTTGGTAGCACAAGTGGGGGCCGCAATCTGGCTCCCGGGCCACAGGTTTTAGACTCCTCTAGTCTATGCAGTGCCGGGCTTACACTTGGCCAGCTCATAGGAGCCCTTCCTCCTGGCTCTCCTAAGATTGTCCAGGACTAGGACTGTGGTGGTCACCATCATTCCCACGCAGACAGCAGGAATGACTATCTGGTTCCAGTCAGGTGAAGGACTGGAATGCTTCTCTGTAGGCAAAGGGAAGATGGGAAGAACAGGGAGATAGTGAGGACGAGGCATATTGGCCAAAAATTGCATTTTATGTTTTCACAGCTTTCGAGTCCTCTCAAATGACACCGGTGTTTGTTATGGGTGGATGGAATTTTCTTGACTTTTTAAAGCTTCACTGTTCTGAAATTCCACTGTTGTTTGTTTTGGGGAGAAAGCGATATCTCCGTTCTCCCTGTTTCCAATTTCTCAGTTGAACGTGAGGTTCAAAGCTGTGAAGGGAAATAAAGAGCTCTCTACACTAAACCATTTCACTCACCCATGACGTTAATGCTGAAGATCTTAGTCTCGTAGCCCAGGTCATTGGTCACATTCACCTGGTATAGGCCTGTATCTTTGGGCGTAAGGTTCACCAGCAGGAAGTTCCCATCCGGGGAGTAGAGCTCTGTGCCATTGTCCAGTTTTCTCAAAACCACCACAGGTGGGGGGAAGCTAACAGAGCGACAGCATACGGTGATATTTTGGCCCTCCTGAACCTCAGTGGACGGATAGACCAGGACTGTTGTATTCCTAGGAGGTGCTGGACAAAAGTCAAATAGAACACACCTGAACACTGAGGGAAGACAATGCCTTGAGAAAACAAATTTAAAACAAACATGAATATGGTGCAGTGCAGTTATAGTGCAAAATACTGTAAGACATCCAGTCTTTTGGCAGTTTGCAACACAACATAACATTACCGTCCGCTATAAAGTAGATAGCTGAGCAAAATGTGTGAAATTACTGACAGCAATGTGTGAAATGTCAACGAGACAAGCTCTATAGAACCATTATCTAGAATTACGTTATGTCATTTCATGTTGTTGAGTTCCTGTGCAGTGTTAAGTGTCATATGAGTGTCTTGTGGCATGGTGTGACAACACTACAGCCGATGGCTAACTTAAAAATCATGTTCTTAGATACCGACAGCTGTGACATGACAAGGAAAAGGCCACGCTCCAACCCACGAGAGCAAACGATACTAAACAGGAAGTGAAAACAAAAAGGTCTGTCGGCGTAGAGAACAGTACCTTAATTAAAGAACCAAAAAAAAACGAACTGGGGTTTGGGAAAGTTTCTTGTTGTTGCCAGTACGAATGCATGGTAGTGAAATAAAAGAAGAATGTGGTGTGTGCGTGCCGGAAGCCTGGAACCCACCTTTAACTGTAACCTGTGTGCTAGCTTTCTGGCTGCCGTGCTCATTGAAGGCCTCACACTGGTAGAGAGCAGAGTCTGCTAGCAGGGCAGAGGAGAGGGTGAAGGAGGTGGAGGAGCCGTTGTGGGACTGGAGCTTTACATCCTGGTCCTCAGAGAGTCTCCTCAGCACCATCCATCCCACTGGAGCGCCGTCCGACAGGCAGGACACCGTCACGCTCTCCCCTTCCTTCACCTCACTGGCTGGGCTCACTGTGATGGTGGTTCCCCTGGGGGCATCTGCACAGCAAACATCAGACTCAGTTTAGGTTTATAAAAACACATATAGGTTATAAGGCATCCGAAACCCGCACAACACAACCGCCATTAACACCTCAAGGACTGAAGTTCGGCATGACAGATTCCCTAAATTGAAAGCTCCAAGGGCAGTGTGTGGACACCCCAGGGTAAATACAAGTGATTTAAGCAATCAACTGTTCATGGTCCTCCATTCAGAACACAATGAGTGGATCAGGTGTGTTATGATGCTGGGGTGGAACAAAGGCCTGCACCACCCTGCGGCTCTCGAGGACCATCAAGAAACGTATCCACCCAATGCCCAAGGGCATCAACAAATCATGATTTGAGCTCAACTTCAATAATCTGTACAACCACTTACAGTGGAGCTCCAGTAGAGTCACCGCTTGCCTCTCTCTCCGACTTTGATGGACCACGTCCATCTGAAGACCGACTCTGCAGGTGATCCGTCTCCCCTGGTCCTCCGGTTCCACCGAAAAAGATAACGTTGATGTCACATTCTGGAGCTCACTGGAGTACCGACCCACGCCGGAGTGCAGCTCCGTTTCCCCATCGAGCCATTGAATCTGCACGTTACTGGCTGGGTAGACATCGGCTACAGAACAATATAAGGTGGCCTCTCCGTCTTCCAGAAAGGGTCCCGGGTTCTCGATGATAGGGTCCGAGGGGAAAGCTGGGGGAGGAGAGAGAAATGGGTAGAGGAAAATATCAACACGTGGCTAAAAGTACTTGAGACCAGATAGCGCTTTGAGAGACTTAGTCAGTCATGTTAAAGGGTAGACACTTCACTTTGGAGGTTTAAAGATGAGGTGTTTCAGATTGTGACGTGCCGATATGGGGAACTGACACATTTCCAAAGGATAGCAGATTTAAAAAAGACTGCGAGTAAGGAAGATATTAATCAGCACAATTTGTGGAAGAGCCCTATCCAAAAACTCAACATTTCACCGACGGGAAATTTGAGAAGTCTTCAGTGACCCTGGAGTACTTTTACCATTATTCACTTTATGTAATCTCTCTCCCACATTGAACCAGACTACTGATACCAGTGCATTCCGGCAAAAAAAACTAACTGGACTTCTGCCCATGTTGTGTGGGAGAGCAGCATGGTTTCGAGTGATCATTCAGGCTTTAAGTCTTACGTTTGGTTTCATAAGAGGATGCTTATTCTTCCAACCTCCTACAAAGGGTCACTGTACTCTTTCCAAGTCAGTGAAGTGAACCTAAGCATTACCCCACACCGAGCAAAACAGTTGCTATATCTACATAAACCTTTAGAATGTATTGTGCCACACCTTGGTACCACTGAACAACTGTCAGGCAAATTACAAACAAACCCAATTAACTTTATTTTCATCTGGACATTTCCAAACAAAATGTAATAAATTATATCAAACTGCCATTGGACTTCTGTAAAAAGTGGCCAATGACAAGCACATTTATTTGATTTATTTCTAAGCACATTTCTTTCTTCCTTCTTATAACATACAAACTCAAAGTAAATACATTCAACTAAACAAAGCCAAGTCATCTTTCTCAAGATGTATAGTATACCCACAGAAGACCTTGACCTCTGCTTGCTTGGACTTGATGACAGAGCCACACTTGGCCTCACAGGTGTAGGCTTGCTCGTGGGCCAGCCCAAGTGGGCCCAGGTGGAGCTGGGAGAGGGAGTCCTGGTTGCGTGCGCGGCTGTGTACGGGCATGTCCAGCGTGCTCCTCCAGGAGAAGGCTGGTTGGGGACAGCCCGAAGCCAGGCAGGAGAGCACCAGTTTGGATCCCATCTCAGCCATCACCCCCGATACCATCTCCACCTCCAGGGGATACGCTGAGAGAAAAGAACCACCGGAGAAAGGATAGATGACTCCTCTGCTCAATTCAGTTGAATAGAAATCAAGTTCAATTGGATTCTGCGCCATTTCAGTTCAATTCAGTTCAGTTAATTCAATTCAATTAAAACCAATTCACTATCCGGCAAGAAAATCTCTTAGCGAAATCAAATCTAGCCACAACTTAATCCACAACAGAAAAAAACAAAGCAAACATAAGAGTATATTAAAAAGAGTCAAGCTACATCACAAAGGCAGGTAAACATTATAGAAATGAGCTGATCGGTAAAACAATGAACATTTAGCCAGAGCCCTCTACTCCACATGATCATGGTCATTATTATAATCTTTACCATCTACAACTTCATCCCAGTAATGGTTTTAATTATTACTCTGAGTATCTCCTGTACTCAAACCCACTCATGTCATCGAACCCGGAGGTGGGAAACACATGCACGGAGTAAAAATAACAGCAATCCACATTGGAGTCCCTCGAACGTCTGTATGCATGTGAACAGAACGTTGACATATTCATGTTATCTGGGGTGTCACTTTTATAGGGCTCTTGTACACAGAAGAGGCTTGGTGACTCAATGGCTTGGTGACTCAACACTTAGTTTGCTCTCCCCAGGGAAATTGGGTTTCAGTGCGTTGACTAAGACAAATGTCCACCTTTTCTTCAGGACATGTCTCTTACATGATTTATCTGAACATTGTTATAGTTCAACTGAAGGAGTATTTTTGCAGCACAACAGTACAGCTTCAGGTTACACTTTACATTTAAATGTATTATGCGGTACATGGGTGTAATTAGGCCTACATGTAATAAACTCTAACTATACTAGCAACTATTTTGAAACATCATTTTTCCAGTTTCCATGATTAGAATCCAGCCATTGTTTCATGTACAACGCTACAATTATGCAATTATAATTTGGTTACCAAAGTCGTTACAATAACTACTGCACAAATCCTAAGGTCAACTTATGATTTCGCCAGAATCCACCATGTTACCCAAATATACATTAAAAAAAAATCTCACCTTCAACGGAGAGCAAGGTGCTGACTTTCTGGCTGCCGTGCTCATTGATGGCCTCGCACTGGTAGAGAGCAGAGTCTGCTAGCAGGGCAGAGGAGAGGGTGAAGAAGGTGGAGGAGCCGTTGCTGGACTGAAGAGCTACATCCTGGTCCTCAGAGAGTCTCCTCAGCACCATCCGTCCCACCGGAGCTCCGTCTGACAGGCAGGACACCGTCACGTTCTCCCCTTCTTTCACCTTACTGGCTGGGCTCACTTTGATGGAGGTGTTTGTTGGGGGAGCTACCAGAGGGGAAGGTCATCAAGGATACATAACATAAGACAGAAGTTTAGCTCGCTAATTAAGAGGTTGTTTTAATGAGATTGCTCCCCCAAACATACTTTTTAGACAAAGCTATAAAGATGATTCCTTACTATTACACTATCATAGAGTGACACCAAACAGAACTTATCCAAAATACAAGACAAAGGAGAAATTCCTACCTTCAACAATGACGTTCACGCTGGCTGTGCTGTTTCCAATGGTGTTGCTTGCCACACACTCATATTGACCAGAATCCACCAGTGTCATCTCTGTAAGGACAAGCTCCTCGCTCTGCCCTACTATGAACGCCTGTCCGTGCGGACCAATGGCCTTCCACTGTATCTCTGGTCTGGGGTTCCCTTCAGCATGGCACATCAATGTGGGACTGGAGCCAACTCTCACAACAGTCAGCTCAGATATTGACGTAATCTGTGGTGCATCTGAAAAAATATATATATGAATGATGTTGTTGTTGTTGTAGGCCTCAATTGTGAACTATGGATGACATTTGGTCGTTGCAGAATAACTGCCTAAACAACACTGACTTTAAGATCAGTGCTTATATGGGTAATTTGATATTAATCATATAATGTCAACCATGCTTCAATCTATCACTAGCAACTTCCCTTTGCCTAACAGTTACGCTGCAGTAGTAACTTACAAAGCACTGTGAGAGAAACAGAGGTTTCCTTGGTCTTCTCATCATCAGGCACACCCTCCTGATCGTGAGTGGCTCTGCATGTGATGCTCGCCTGTTTGTCCTCGGGGGTGGGCGTGAACGTGTAGGTGGACACAACAGACTCTGCATCTGTCTGGAGCATGCTGTCTCCTCGCAGCCACTCAAGCCTCAGGTGCTCTGCAGGATAAGCGTCTGTCACCTCACATGTCAGAGTGTTGGTCTGGCCCAAGAGAAGTCGGTCATGGCCTGATATGACAGGGGCCTCTGGAAATGCTGGAATATCAAATTGCGATCTTATTGCATGCAGCTGCACGTGTTTGAAATTCAAATTCAAAGGCCTACTTTAAACATGTACATTTAAAACTGATTCAATTGGACTGATTTAATTCAGTATATACTTTACAATACATTGCATGATTATTAAAGCATTAATAAACTATTTATGAATAAAATAAAATTTCATGTATAAGCATTTAAGCATGATAAGCATTACAATTCATAAGCATTCAGAATATTTATAACAATGACTAAAGAACCTATGAACATGTATTATACATTTCTATTGGCTTATAACAATGGCTGATGATGGCTTATTCTGAATTAAGTTGATTGGACGTACAGTATACTTTGACAACCGCACGCTGTTGTTTGGTCGATTCTCCGCAACTGCCTTTGCAGAGAAGTGTGTCATCGTGTGCTGTCGCCACAGGGTCAAAGACCGCCACTGATTCCGACCCGGAGGTGTGTATTTTCGCAAACACTGGCTTGTCCTCCAGCAAAGCCCAGGAGATGGTAACTTTTTCATTGCAATCCTTCACCGAGCATTGCAGCTCATGCCTATCACCGACTTTCAAAAGTGCATTCTTTGGTTTCAGCTCCATATAAAATGCAAATGCTGAAATGAAAAAAATAACAATGAATTAGAATTCACATTCATGATTACTGACATATTTCAAAATTATAAAGTAGGGTAAGGAAACTTCATGATCATTTATTTATTTTTTAAATTCAATTTGCATTCTAGGTTATAAGCCTATTAGTAAACTATCATATTTCGCCAACTACAGCTGCATTTAAATATGTACATATCGTTAAGTACAATACTGACATTTTCAGATGAGTTTACATCCCAAGGCTACCCACAATCCTATTAAAATGCCATACACTGCCACACAGTAGGCTACCTACAGTACATAGTTTGAAGGCATGTCACATTGATTGTGAAGTGTTAATGATAAAAATAGAATCACTGCTTACCTGTTACTGGTAGTATCAATACCCATAACAGAATGAGATACATTTTTGTGTTGGCTGAATAAAAAAAAATGTAAGGAACTGATTTGAGCTAGACTGTAACTTCCCTTAGTCCTGCTATGCTATGTGGGGATGATGGGTCTGGTCAGCCCAGAGTCCAGAGTCTGTGGATTTATAATTTGGAATAGGGAGGGATACCAACTGGGTAAAAAAAAAAAAGTTATACACCCCCTTACAATTCCAAGTATGTCACAGAGGAAGTAACCCACTCCTGGCCTCTCATTGCGTGGCCTTTAGTCAGTCTCTCTCTCCTGTGGTTGTGAATAACAACCCCCTCTGCTGGTTTAAATCAAACTCAAGATGGTTTCCTTTAAAGGTCCAATGCAGCAGTTGTAATCTCAATATCTGAATCATTTCTGGGTAACAATTAAGTGCCTTACTGTGATTATTTTCAACAACAAAAAGGTCAAAATAGAAACAAATATTGCTTCTTATAAAAGAGCAATTTCTCAAAACAAATTCTAGGACTGTCTGGGAGTGTTCTGAGTGGGGAGGGGAAAACTGAAAAGTAGCTGTTATTGGCAGAGAGGTTTGTTAATTTGTTAATTAGTTCATATTGGTCTGTTAACCTTTTTACCACTTGGTGACGTCACCGTGAAAGGACAAACCTCTATTCCACCACAACAGGCTGAAGTTTCAGACAGCCTTTTCAAACAGCTCTTACACTTAAAGGGGCATTATCATCCTTTTCTGAATTTACTAGTGCTATTCCAACCTCATAGTGTGGAAATATATACAGTTGAAGTCGGAAGTTTACACACACCTTAGCCAAATACATTTAAACTCAGTTTTTCACAATTCCTGACATTTAATCCTAGTAAAAATTCCCTGTCTTAGGTCAGGTAGGATCACCACTTTATTTTAAGAATGTGAAATGTCAGAATAGTAGAGAGAATAATTTATTTCAGCTATTATTTCATTCATCACATTCCCAATGGGTCAGAAGTTTACATACACTCAATTAGTATTTGGTAGCATTGTCTTTAAATTGTTTAACTTGGGTCAAACGTTTCAGGTAGCCTTCCACAAGCTCCCCACAATAAGTTGGGTGAATTTTGGCCCATTCCTCCTGACAGAGCTGGTGTAACTGAGTCAGAATTGTAGACCTCCTTGCTCGCACATGCTTTTTCAGTTCTGACCACAAATCTTCTATAGGATTGAAGTCAGGGCTTTGTGATGGCCACTCCAAAACCTTGACTTTGTTGTTCTTAAGCCATTTTGCCACAACTTTGGAAGTATGCTTGTGGTCATTGTCCATTTGGAAGACCCATTTGTGACCAAGCTTTAACTTCCTGACTGATGTCTTGAGATGTTGCTTCAATATATCCACATAATTTTACTTCATCATGAAGCCATCTATTTTGTGAAGTGCACCAGTCCCTCCTGCAGCAAAACACCCCCACAACATGATGCTGCCACTCCCATGCTTCACAGTTAGGATGGTGCTCTTCAGCTTGCAAGCCTCCCCCTTTTTTCCCCCAAACATAATGATGGTCATTATGGCCAAACAGTTCTATTCTTGTTTCATCAGACCAGAGGACATTTCTCCAAAAAGTACAATCTTTGTCGCCATGTGCAGTTGCAAACCGTAGTCTGGCTTTTTCGTCCTTTGCTGTTGTTCTGGGATTGATTTGCACTTTTCACACCAAAGTATGTTCATCTCTAGGAGACAGAACGCGTCTCCTTCCTGAGTGGTATGACAGCTGCGTGGTCCCATGGTGTTTATACTTGTGTACTACTGTTTGTACAGATGAATGTGGTACCTTCAGGTGTTTGGAAATTTCTCCCAAGGATGAGCCAGACTTTTAGAGGTTATAATGATGTCAAATAGCCTATCAGAAGCTTCTAAAGTCATGGCATCATTTTCTGGAATTTTACAAGCTGTTTAAAGGCACAGTCAACTTAGTGTATGTAAACTTCTGACTCACTGGAATTGTCATACAGTGAATTATAAGTGAAATAATCTTTCTGTAAACAATTGTTGGAAAAATGACTTGTGTCATGCACAAAGTAGATGTCCTAACCGACTTGCCAAAACTAGAGTTTGTTAACAAGAAATTTGTGGAGTGGTTGAAAAACGCGATTTAATGAGTCCAACCTAAGTGTATGTCTTCTGACTTCTGACTTCAACTGTATAAAACACAGGAAAAACACATTTTTGACTGCACTAGACCTTTGAAAACATGTAATGAAATTATCTTTTAGCTGAGGAGAATCACATTTAAGATCCCTTTGAAAATCATAGACATGCTGTGCTAATTAAAGTATAGATGTTCCAAACATGAACTATATGGATTAATTATTTTATCTTTGCCTGCTTGTCTGTCTGTCATATACAAGACACATCTTCTGCTAAAGTCAATCTCCATTAGCCTAAACACATCAAAGTATACCACACCCATAGTTATATAAATGGAATGTATTTCTATGACCAAACCAATGCATTTGAGGACAAAGACACCCATGTTATAAGAGCAGCATGCTCTCCAGACTGTAGTCCTCTCCCACATATGCATGGCCTCAATTGTGAACATGTAACAGGTTCCATTGCAGACCCATTCATGGTGATGAAGAGACCACATGAAGCCGGTCAGTCCTTGTCCCGTGAGGAGGCAGGAGAACATGACATATGATCAATCCACTTCACTCTGCCACTGAAATACTGTGACCTGGAAAGGAAGCTGTTCATGTGGTCACAGTGAAACAAACAATCAATAGGACAACCTTGGACATCTAGATGTGTGCGTTTCAAATAAAACAAGGCATATTAGGGAAGATTAGTGGTTGATATTTTATTATTTGATATCCAGAGGCCTTCAAATTCAATAGAACAGAGTTGGACCTCCAGATCCAGACAGATCCAGACTTGCATAGACACATCAGAAATGGTGAGCACATTTAGTTTGAATCATGTGTAAATCATTGAAATTCTCTCTGTCTTCACCCACACCAGCCAAAATGGGACAAACGTGTTACTGACAGTAATATAACACACACACACACAATACCAAAACAAGAAATAATTTATACTGTACATAGTGTACATTTTTTCAAAGATCATACTCTGATGTAGCATAAACATCATATTTAGTCAATTACAACTGTCCTCAAAAGAGCTTAGGTTGAAAGAAAATGTATTATGAGGGAACTCTATTTAACATAAGTACCATCATAGTTCAGTTAAATGTTCTGGAAATACTGTTAATCTACGTGATATAAAACAGAACCATTCACCAACTTGATTAAACTTCCTCATCTCAACCCCCCTATTTCTAAATATAGGCTAAAGTGCACTTTCATTTTGACAAAGCAGAGTTATGCAACCGGGACAGCATCAGAGGAAAGTCCAAGCATATTGTATGAGAGTAATGACTATTAGTGTTCCGTGGGTCAAGCGACAATGGAATTTGCTATGAACCCTGTGGTTCTATCAACAAATAGCTGTCCTCACAGTCATAATGTGATGCAGTGGTGTCTGATACTGCCAAGATTCTGTCTCATTTCACACCAATGGTTGTTTTGATGAGTAAGAAAGGGTTTCATGAAAATAATGCTGTTAAATTACTGAGGTAAAATAGTTTAAGAAATACTTGATTTTTGCTGTTATAGAACCATCCCACTGGGGGAAAAAACAGGTTGAATCAATGTTGTTTCCATGTAATTGCAACTGAACATATCTATGTGAGGACATTGAATCAACATGGAAAATGTATTAGATTTGCAAAAAGTCATCAATGTAAGGGCATTGTCTTTTTTTCACCGAACTATTAACCAAAATCCAATGACATGGTGAAATGTTTTGTTGATTTCATGTTGAATTCATGTTGTTGACAACTCAACCAAATGTAAATCAAAACTACACAACTGACGTCTGTGCCCAGTGGGTAGTTTATATAAAACTATACTGAACAAAAATATAAATGCAGCATGTAGTGTTGGTCCCATGTTTCATGAGCAGAAATAAAAGTTCCCAGTAATTTCACGCTGGTATAAAGGATTTGGAGACAGGCGCAGGAATACATCATCTGGGTTTTTAATACACCCTAAACAAACACATATACAAAACACTGGGATGTACCCAAACAAAGAGCAAGGGTAAACCTTGTAGAACGACAAGGGACGAGACCCGTAATACACAAAGCACAAAACACGCAGCACAGGCTGAGACAACGCATAGGTGCTCACACCACCAACGGACATGGGAACAATAATCCACAGCCCAATGGGGAAACAAAGGGCACATTTACACAATCAGTAACAAATTTACACAAATGGAATTAAGAATATATAAATATGGACGAGCAATGTCAGAGTGGCATAGACTAAGATACAGTAGAATAGTATAGAATACAGTATATTCATATGAGATGAGTAATGCAAGATATGTAAACATTATGAAAGTGACATTATTAAAGTGACTAGTTTACCATTTTTTAAAGTGGCCAATTATTTCAAGTTTGTGTATATAGACAGCAGCCTCTCTGTGCTAGTGATGGCTATTTAACAGTCTGATGGCCTTGAGAATCTATTTTTCAGTCTCTCGGTCCCAGATTTGAAGCACCTGTATTGACCTCGCCTTCTGGATGATAATGGGGGTGAATAGGCAGTGGCTCGGGTGGTTGTTGTCCTTGATGATCCTTTGGCCTTCCTGTGACATTAGGTGCTGTAGGTGTCCTGGAGGGCAGGAAGTTTGCCCCCGTGATGCGTTGTGCAGACCACACCACCCTCTGGAGAGCCCTGCGTTGTGGGCGGTGCAGTTGCTGTACCAGGCGGTGATACAGCCTGACAGGATGCTCTCAATTGTGCATCTGTAAAAGTTTAAGGGTTTTAGGTGACAAGCCAAATTCCTTCAGCCTCCTGAGATTGAAGAGGCACTGTTGCGCCTTCACCACACCATCTGTGTGGGTGGACCATTTCAGTTTGTCAGCGATATGTACGCAGAGGAACTTAAAACGTTCCACCTTCTGCTGTTTCCTAAATTCCACGATCATCTCCTTTGTTTTGTTGACGTTGAGTGAGAGGTTGTTTTCCTGGCACTACACTCCCAGATTCCTCACCTCCTCCATGTAGGCTTTCTCATTGTTGTTGGTAATCAAGCCTACTACTGTTGTGTCGTCTGCAAACTTGATGAATGAGTTGGAGGCGTGCTTGGCCATGCATTCATGCGTGACCAGGGAGTACAGGAAGGGGCTGAGCATGCACCCTTGTGGGGCCCCAGTGTTGAGGATCAGCTAAGTGGAGGTGTTGTTTCCTACCTTCACCACCTGATGGCGGCCCGTCAGGAAATCCAAGTACCAATTGCACAGGGTGGGGTTCAGATCCAGGGCCTCAAGCTTAATGATGAGCATGGAGGGTACTATGGTGTTGAATGCTGAGCTTTCGTCAATGAACAGCATTCTTACATAGGTATTTCTCTTGTCCAGATGGGATAGGGCAATGTGCTGGCGATTGCATTGTCTGTGGACCTGTTGAGGCGGTAAGCAAATTGAAGTGGGTCTAGGGTGGCAGGTAGGGTGTAGGTAATATGATCCTTTACTAGTCTCTCAAAGCACTTCATGATGACAGAAGTGAGTGCTACGGGGCGATAGTCATTTAATTCAGTTACCTTTGCATTCTTGGGTACAGGAACAATAGTGGCCATCTTGAAGCATGTGGGGAGAACAGACTGGGATAGGGAGAGATTGAATATGTCAGAAAACACACCAGCCAGCTGGTCTGTACATGCTCTGAGGACGCGGCTAAGGATACCATCTGGGCCGGCAGCCTTGCGTGGGTTGACACGTTTAAATGTCTTACTCACGTCGGCCACGGAAAAGGAGAGCCCACTGTCCTTGGTAGTGGGCCACGTCGGTGGCACTGTAACTATCCTCAAATGCCCTGGCAAGGAACGTGTTTAGCTTGTCCGGAAGCAAGACGTCGGTTACCGTGACGTGGCTGGTTTTCCTTTTGTGGTCTGTGATTGTCTGTAGACCCTTCTGCCTTTTGCACACAATGTATATAGATTCTTTTTTCCCCCTACTATGTTATTGACTTGTTTATTGTTTACTCCGTGTGTAACTCTGTGTTGTCTGTTCACACTGCTATGCTTTATCTTGGCCAGGTCGCGGTTGCAAATAAGAACTTGTTCTCAACTAGCCTACCTGGTTAAATAAAGGTGAAATCAAATCAAATAAATAAATCAAATAAAAATATGTCTCATGTCTGAGCCATGGAATTGCGACTCCACTTTGTCTCTATACTGACGTTTTGCCTGTTTGTTTGCCTTGCGGAGGGAATTACTACTCTTTTTGTATTCTGCCATATTCCCAGTCACCTTGCCATGGTTAAATGCGGTGGTTTGCGCATTCAGTTTTGCGCAAATGCTGCCATCTATCCACGGTTTCTGGTTAGGGTAGGTTTTAAGTCACTGTGGGTACAACATCTCCTATACACTTCCTGATAAACTCACTCACCATCTCAGTGTTTACATCAATACTATTTTCAGAAGCTACCTGGAACATATCCACGTGATCAAAACCATCTTGAAGCGTGGATTCCGTTTGGTCAAACCAGCGTTGAATAGTTCTTAGCACCGGTACTTCCTGTTTGAGTTTCTAACTATAGGAAGGGAGGAGCAAAATGGAGTTGTCAGATTTGCCAAAAGGAGGGCGGGGGAGGGCCTTGTATGCATCCTGGAAGTTGGAGTAACAGTGGTCGAGTGTTTTAGCAGCGCGAGTACTACAGTTGATATGCTGATAGAATTTAGGCAGCCTTTTCCTCAAATATGCTTTGTTAAAATCCCCAGCTACAATAAATGCAGCCTCAGGATATGTGGGTTCCAGTTTGCATAAAGTCCAGTAAAGTTCCTTGAGGGCCGTCGTGGTATCGGCTTAAGGGAGGATACATGGCAGAGACTATAACCAAAGAAAATTATTTTGGGAGATAATACAGATGGCATTTGATTGTGAGGTATTCTAGGTTGGGTGAATAAAAGGACTTGAGTTCCTGTATGTTATCACAACTACACCATGAGTCGTTGATCATGAAACATACACCCCCGCCCTCTTTCCGGAGAGATATTTATTCCTGTCGGCGTGATGAACTGAGAATCCAGATGGCTGGACAGACTCCAACAGTATATCCTGAAAAAGCAGTGTTTCCGTGAAACAGAGCATGTTACAATCCCTGATACTCGGAAGCGGTGGGTGGTGTGCGCGCCTCCTAAGTCGGACCAAAAGACTGCTCCGAGTACCTCTCCTTCACCAACATTGTTCTGGGTCGGCCTCTGGAATCAGTTCAATTGCCCCGAGTGGTGCGAACAAAGGATCCGCTTCGGGAAAGTCATATTCCTGGTCATAATGCTGGTAGTACTGGTAGTGCTGGTGAGTTACCGCCCTGATACCGCTCTGATATCCAATAGTTCTTCCCAGCTGTATGTAATAACACATACAATTTTCTGGGCTAGCAATGTAAGAAATAATACATTAAAAAAACGAAATACTGCAAAGTTTCCTAAGAACTAAAAGTGAGGCAGCCCTCTCTGTCGGTCCCATTTTTAGATATCGGGCAGATGGCAGACGGGTGGGCGAGCGGATTGCTGATGTCAACGTTGTGAGCAGAGTGCTCCATGGTGGCGATGGGGTTATGGTATGGGCAGGCATAAGCTACGGACAACGAACACAATTGCATTTTATCAATGGCAATTTGAATGTACAGAGATACCGTGATGAGATCCTGAGGCCCATTGTCGTGCCCTTTATCCACCGCCATCACCTCATGTTTCAGCATGATAATGTATGGCCCCATGTGGCAAAGATCTGCACACAATTCCTGGAAGCTGAAAATGTTCCAGTTCTTCCATGGCCTGCATATTCACCAGACATCTCACCCATTGAGCAAGCTTAGGATGCTCTGAACAGCGTGTTCTAGTTCCCGCCAATATCCAGCAACTTCGTACAGCCTTTGAAGAGGAGTGGGACAACATTCCACAGGCAAAAATCAACAGCTTGATCAACTCTGCGAAGGAGATGTCTCGCACTGCATGAGGCAAATGGTGGTCACACCAGATACTGACTGGTTTTCCGATAAAAAAAAAAAGATATCTGTGACAAACAGATGCATATCTGTATTATTTCAATTGACTGATTTGTTTACATGAACTGTAACTCAGTAAAATCTTTGAAATTGTTGCATGATGCGTTTATATTTTTGTGTATAAATAACAAAACACTGGCAGCTAAATGTACAGTTGGTCATCTGGTAGAAAAGACACTTTGATCTCTCGCTACTTGGTAGGAATCAACTGAAAGGAAAAGGACACCTTGAATATCCTGCTTCTGAGAAAGTCTCTTCCTTCAAAGTTTATGCATCTGGATCACTCTTCATACACCCATGTGCCTATAATAGTCTTGCTTTGAAACATATACAAATATAAGAAGTGTGTGTTTGGGTGGGGGGTGGGCGCCTATCATACTTGCAAAAGATATGAATGAGCATTAAAGTAAAACCCATGCGCAAGTTGTCGTAGACTGAGTTTTAATTACTTCTGTTGAAAACAAGCAGCAATAACCATTACATTTAGTCAGTTCATTAATTTCATGAAAAATATGTAATTTATTTCATAACAGCTTGTTATCATTAAACTAGACACTAATATCAATATGGACAATACCATACAGACCAAAAAAACATTTCCTTTAATTAATGAAGCTGGGCATCTGAAAAGAACTTCAGTCCTTAGTCGTGCAGACCATTGCAATATCTATTGTTTCTTAGAACAACTAAACAAACAAATTGCTTCCTGGCTCACTCTTCCACCCACAGTGGTTGGTAACCATATACACTACACGGCCAAGTATATGTGAACACCCCTTCAAATTAGTGGATTCAGCTATTTCAGCCACACCCGTTGCTGACAGGTGTATAAAATCGAGCACACAGCCATGCAATCTTCAAAGATAAACATTGGCAGTAGAATGGACCGTACTGAAGAGCTCAGTGTCTTTCAACGTGGCACCGTCACAGGATGCCACCTTTCCAACATGTCAGCTCATCAAATTTCTGCTGCACTGTTCAACTGTAAGTGCTGTTATTGTGAAGTGGAAACATCTAGGAGCAACAACGGCTCAGTCGCGAAGTGGTAGGCCACACAAGCTCACAGAATGGTACCGCCGAGTGCTGAAGTGCGTAAAAATAGTCTGTCTTCGGTTGCAACACCCACTACCGAGTTCCAAATTGCCTCTTGAGGCGAAGTCAGTGCAAGAACTGTTCGTCGGGAGCTTCATGAAATGGGTTTCCATGGCCATGCAGCCGCACACAAGCCTAAGATCACCATGCGCAACGCCAAGCGTCGGCTGGAGTGGTGTAAAGCTCTCCGTCATTGGACTCTGGAGCAGTGGAAACGTTTTCTCTGGAGTGATGAATCACGGTTCACCATCTGGCAGTCCAACGGACAAATCTGGGTTTGGTAGATGCCAGCTACCTGGCCGAATGCAAAGTGCCAACTGTAAAGTTTAATGGAGGAGGAATAATGATCTGGGTCTTTTTCATGGTTCGGGCTCGGCTCCTTAATTCCAGTGCAGGGAAATCTTAACACTACAGCATAAAATGACATCCTAGACAATTCTGTGCTTCCAACTTTGTGGCAACAGTTTGAGAAAGGTCCTTTCCTGTTTCAGCATGACAATGCCCCCGTGCACAAAGCGAGGTCCATACAGAAATTGTTTGTTGAGATTGGCCTAATCGCCCAACATCAGTGCCCGACCTCACCAATGCTCATGGCTGAACGGAAGCAGGTCCCTGCAGCAATGTTCCAACATCTAGTGGAAAGCCTTCCCAGAAGAGTGGAGACTGTTATAGCAGCAAAGGGGGACAAACTTCATATTAATGCCCATGATTTTGGAATGAGATTTTCGACAAACGGGTGTCCACATACTTTTGTGTAGTAAAATAACTAGGATTATATTTCAGTATTAGCCTATATACATTGCTTATTACAAGCATAGCTGACCATTGTAGGCTAAATTAAGTTTTTCCAAATTTTTATATCATATCGTACAGCTGATGAATCGAACACTGTAAAAGAATGGCAACCTTAGATCAGTGTTATTTCCTGATCGGTGGCGATCGGTGCCTTTTAAGATGAGTGAGGATTATATTTTTTTTAATGAGCATGGCCATATTTCTATTACAGCATATTGGATGACTGTCATTCATATTCCATTCACCCAGCTCAATGTTTCATCGATAGGTTTAGGCTATATGTACCCACCATGAGGTTGCTACAACCTAGCCAATGAATGAAAGTTTACAATGTAGGTGCAAATGTTGAGAGAATTTTGAGTAATGAAGGTGATCGTGTTACATTCAATACCACCTTGCACACTCTTGCCTGCATCTAGCTGATCTAGGGTGTAATCATTAGTCCAACAGTTGCAAACAAGAGTTTATATTTGACAAATTCAGGTATGTTAATCCTCGTTTCATTGTTTGCTTCAATTTAAGAAATGTTTTCCAAAAGAATCGTCGGAATGAAAACACAGCTGATCACACGCAACAGTTCACTTTCATAGCAGCCACAAAAACAGCATGATCACTTTGCATATTTTATATATAATTCCTTCTCGCAACTATCTATGCGCTTTCCTCCTCTCACGTTTTCCCTTTGCTTGTGGACTTCGATCCACAACTCGTCAGCCCCAAAAAACTTTCCAAGCCAAACCTTCAAGCCAAACCTTCATATCATGACCGCTAACCGCTACACACAGCCTACGTCATAGTCAACTAGAACTACTAAAACTAACGTGTTAGTAAACCTGCTACAATCATGCAGTCCAGTGTACAGTCAGAAATTAGTTTAGCAGTTATACCGGTGGGCCCTAGTGTCAATAAATTAATAAAACCAAAAGCTTACCTTGACTTGTGTTGGATAGCCATAGCCAGCTAGCTAACATAGCATCCCTCTCGGTTTGAGCCGGGTGTTTGAGTAGGCTAAACTAGTTAGCTGCATTTGCTAGCTAAGTGAGAGTTTAAACACAAAAATACAATCAAATATAGCTAGCTCTCTGTCTTTCTTTTATATATTTTGGAAGAAATTAATGTTCAAAACGGTTTTCTTTTTCTCTCTCTTTCAGTCAGTCAATGCAGTCAATGCACTGCAGTGCTAGCTAGCTGTAGCTTCTGCTTTCAGTACTAGGTTCATTCTCTGATCCTTTGATTGGGTGGACAATATGTCAGTTCATGCTGCAAGAGCTCTGATAGATTGTAGGACGACCTCTGGAAATTGTCATAATTACATAATTACTGTTTCCTAGTTTTTGTATTGAAGTCAATGCACCCAGAGGACAGAAGCTAGCTGTCCTCCAGCTACACCATGGTGCTAACCTACAGAGTGCTGCTGAGGTTACTATAGACCTTATTGTGTTTTAATAAATGATTTGTTGACATGTGAACATATTTAGTATAGTTTTATCTAAAAAGGATAACTTTTAAAGTTTCACAATTTGTATGAAATTCACTGAGGATGGTCCTCCCCTTCCTCCTCTCAGGAGCCTCCACTGTTCCTGATAGTTGCTGTTTGAAAATACATTGAGTATACAAAACAAGTTTGGATTTCCCACTTGGTTGGGTTACGGCAGAGTCCAAGGGAGATGCTTTCTTCTGAGGGATGGATGAATGCTCTTTACTCCAACAATATCTTGTACAAGTGTATAAGAACAGTCTAGAATTTACACTGCTCTTTCTATGACAGATGGACCAGGTGAAAGCTATGATCCCTTATTGATGTCACTTGTTAAATCTACTTCAAATCGGTGTAGATGAAGGGGGAGACAGGTTAAAGAAGGTTTCTAAAGTCTGGAGACAATTGGGACATGGATTATTTGTGTGTGCCATTCAGAGGGTGAACAGGCAAGACAAAAGATTTATGGGGGTATGGTAGTATGTTCCGGGCGCACTGGTTTGAGTCTGTCAAGAACTGCAACGCTGCTGGGTTTTTCCACGCTCAACAGTTTCCCATGTGTATCAAGAATTGCCTACCACCCAAAGCACATCCAGCCAACTTGACACAACTGTGGGAAGCATTGGAGTAAACAAGGGACAGCATCCCTGTGGAACGCTTTCAACACCTTGTAGAGTCCATGCCACAATGAATTGAGTCTGTTCTGCAAGCAAAAAGGGGTAGAATTCGATATTAGAAAGGTGTTCCTAATGTTTTGTACACTGTGTACAATCTACACAGGAGCTTCTAATCATCAGGTTTGCAAGGCAGCAAATACAGTATGACAATATACTGGTGGCTACTCCGTACCTTGTACAGAGGCATTAAAAAAAGGCTCCCTCTGTATTCCCACCATGGGGACTCGCTCTACACTCAGATGCCTTTGTGGTGCTTTTGGAAGTTCTCAATGATTAAGTGGCTGTTTGTAATCATGGCCTCTTTGGGTAGTATCATATCTGGGATCCTGGTACAGAGGTGTACTGCTTGGCTTTGGGGTGCATGTCCGACAAGCAGGTCAGGTTCAGCTGAACCTGTAGGAAATGGTTTGCAACGGGTAGGCCTGGATACTCGTGTTCGCTGATCAGTCTACAAAGAGCATAAACAGGCTGTGAAAAACAACATAAGTGATATGGAAGCATATTCCTGTCAAAATGTTATAAATTTTAAAATGGAAATTGTAAAATGACTCATCAAAAGATGCAGTCGTTCAACGACCGTTAGGGATATTATTTCCAATACCAGCATCAGATGAGGCATGCAGAAGCTTAACAATGTTCCACCCCTGGATGTTTTCACTGATTAAAGTAGTAAGTAGTTGTACAGTCACGTTGTACCTCCAGTGTCATCTCTTCCTTGACTCGGACAACACGTTCTTGGCCACACACTGGTAAAACTATTGAAGCCTGCCTGTGACGGTTCCATTTGTGTGTCGGTGACAATTCCGGGGCAAGTGATTCCCCTTTCTCCCACCATCGATGGTAAATTGGGGGGGGGGGGGGGGGGGGGGGGGGGTGGCCATCGCTGCTGCTCATAGATGAAAAAGCACTGATGGTGACCTCAGGTGCATCTGGACACACAAGGACACTGCACCCAGTCAAGTGTAATAGCCAAACGTGACAAAATGTTTTTTGCACTTTAATTTTCAGCTTTATTGAAATGAACACATAAGCGGATTTACAATTTGCATAAAGGCTTATTACAACCATGATCCATGAAAAAAAATTATATAGAAAAATACATGAATATAAACAAAAACGAATTTGATACACAATGTTTTACAAACTATGTATTCATTTTCTGAGTGTTCTTCTGGTTGACCTCCAATTTATTGCATAATGGCACTACATAATAATAATAATATTAATAATAATAATAATACCTTAACAGCATCACTAACATTTTACAATGCTGAGCAACCAATAGCGTCATTTTGAGTTGAGTTGCCAGGTAAGCTTTCTAAAACCCTGTAGGGATGTATCCTTACAGGGGACCAATGTCATTGCAGTTCAGATGCTGTTCAATTTATCTCAGCCAAAAATGCCCTTCTACTGTTTTGTCTCGGCAGAAGGTGAGATATTGTATTAATTGTGATGGGTTCAACCCCAACTGTAGACCCTCTCCAAAATTCTCCCTTGAGCACGGATCTGAAAGATTTTCTAAACTCCTCGTTCTTCCAAGTGTAGAGAAATGGGTTTGTAACAAAGAGAGTGCAGAAAAACATCCAAGAACAAGTCCTTAGTGCCAATGGCACTGTGGTAAAAAGTGATATTGATAACACCCAGAAAAGAGGCTGTGTAGTGAGTATGAATATGAAACACACTGCCAACACGTAGAACCCCAAACGTTTGTCCTTTCTGGGGAACGAATATGGAAGGTTATTTACTATAGGAAAATGTAATATGCTGACCCTCTTCACACTGATCTGCACCCTTCGAAAGATTTTTAAATAGCAATACAGAACAACCATTGTCTGACCAATAATAGTCAACGCCAGGGTACCAGCTGCAAATGGGTCAGAGAAAATGGGCTTCCCTCCTTTGAGCAGTGATGCTGCGGAAGCCGGGAGATATGAGCATCCTTCCTGTGGGTACCGTAAAGATGTGATCCAGGGTAAAATAAATCCCAGCGCCGAAAGCCACGAAGCGCTTATCATCCATTCTGTGCGTCTTTTTTGGTAGATGGACAGATAGGTCACTGGTGATTTGGTAATCAACACGTATCGGTTGACGGCGATCAGGGAATGGGAGAGAAGAGAGACAGTGATGCCGAGGAATAAGAGCGCATCTTTGAAGGCTTGGTACCCAGCCGGGAAAGGGCTTCCAGAATAAATTCCCACCGCCTCGTGCGGCATCCAAAATGCGCACACCAACAGGTCGGCTATACAGCCGTTCACAATAAACGCATTGCTAGCCGTCCGAAGTTTCTTAAATGTCACGACCAGGTAGACAACCAAAAGGTTTAAAATGGTCCCAAACAGGCACATGAGAGAATAGAGTGCCGCAAGACTGATTTTGGCATCGTGTCCCACATCGCAGTCTGCCAGTTGCGCCGTGTCGTTTTGCATGTTGGAAGAATCAAATGTTTTTCACACGAAAAAACGGTAAGGAGTCATTGTGCAATCTTGTTGATGTTAGTCTCTTCTCCCTCAGTGGAAATTAGTTTCCATATTGAGGCAGCAGGCAGTTGCATTGAGCGCCTGTGGTGATGCTGCAGACACCAGATCAACAAAGACGTATGAGAAGACTGGAGGACAGCAGGTTCATGATAACACCTACTCTAAAAATCTAGCCTACTGCATGTGGCGTGTTAATAAAGATTGAATGATTTCCATGTGTTATTTCCAATAATTATGATGGAAATGAAAAACACCCTATATCATACACTAAAGGAATATAGCATAGGCTATCCTACTAAACTTGAATAAAGGAAAATCCATAATATGTGATTATATAGGAGTTAAGAGTCACTAAACCAATGCATCCACAGAGAATGGCTGGCTGCCTGACATTTAATGTGATGGGAGTCAGAGAAGCCTTTTGAATATCTAGCCAAAACATCCATTTGTTGAAAAATAATATATTCTTAAATATAATACGGAGATTGATAAAAAGGGATTACAGAAAACTGTCAATAGGCCTACAATATTAGTAACATGTCTTTCCACCAACACCAAGACACCAACACCATTCAATCAATTGCAGATTGGCCATTTCCAAAAAGCGTTTTGAAGAGTGTTTGATTTGATACAGCAGGATGTCCTGGAAGGAGGCCGAGGGGAGTTTACACTCGATTCAGAAATGGGCATAACCTGTTCAGTTGATGGCAAACCTGGCTGAGAATTCATTCAGTGAACAAAAATCAGACAGACCCCGCAGGTACAGCGTCGTACCTAACTCTCCCTCCATACTGGACTAACTGCTGTGCAAATCTAATACACTTTTGAAAGCGAAAAATTTGAAATACACCATTTGCCAGATTGAATCGCGGTCTATATAACAGGCAGGAAATGTGAACACCACCGTTTTAATAGATCATTGGTGGGTGTATACAAAGCCAAAACCCATACCAGTCAATTGGCATTCCTCTTATTATCCACCATGATTGCAGCATTTCAATAGCAACAAGACATTTATATGAAAGAGAATCAACATGGCCTGGATTGGAACAAACTGAAATGGAAAGACCCCCATGCATTTGGATCCGTTTTAAAATGATTCAACAAAGGGTTTCGAACCATACAGTAGCTCACACAGGACTTTACACAAAACTTTGTATAAAAACACAAATAATCATACTGTAGTGTACATTATAAGTTACACCTTACAATCTCCAATGGCTGATTTAGAGCAAATGATGTTCTCAAAAAATAAAAAACAACCAACAGTCCTATTATGTGTACTTCATACAGGTACCCCCTGTATATAGCCTCCCTCATGTTATTTTGTTGCAACTTATTTATTTATATATAGATGTAACTTCAGTTTATTTTAGTAAATACTTAACACTTTTCTCTCCCTTAACTGCATTGTTAGGGCTTGTAAGTGAGCATTTCACTGTATTCAGTGTTTGTGACAAATACTCACTATAGTTCTTTACAAAAACAACAAACAAAACACCCACTTTATTAAAGGGAGAAAAGTAGAGAGAAAACAAGAAATAACAAGAAGTCAATTACAGTTTTTTTATGTTATGTAATCAAAACAGGGCTGTTTGGCACCAAGCTATGAAGCTGTGAAAAACTGAATGTCATTAGCAATTCAAACACATGCAGAATTCATTACTGACTTGTCCCTTTATATATAGACTGTGCTCACAGACACACACAGGAGTACCAATTGGTAAAAGGACAGGCAGAAACAATAAAAACTATTATTTATTTTTAAACACTTCACTGATGAATAAAGGGAACGTTCACCTAAAAAAAAGCAACGCTTCCTTATCTTGAAATGTGTCTTTATGAACCATAACTAATTAATTGACTCTTGATTTATTTAGTCATCAAATTAAAAATCACCACAAGTACACATATGGAAAATATAGTTAGACTAGAAACACTTCTTCCAAAAAGTTAGTTTCTTCGTGTAATATTTTACACTTTTGTATTTGGTCATCGAAAGATAAGTCTCTGGCTGTTTCTAATCTCTTTCAAGATAAGAAATTCAGGTGAACTACCCTGCCTAAGTAAAGATTATGCAGAGCCCTTTATTGCAATAGAAGGCTCTGTGTTGATGTGCCTAGGTAGTCATTTGGAATAAGTGCGCTATTAAAAGAAAAAAGATGCTATGTTCGGTTAGCGTTTTCAAACAAATTATTCAACTGTTTGACAGCTGAAAGGATATACAGCTGTGAAACCAAGACAACCAGAATTAGTCGGAGCTAGTGTTCCTTCCTTCCTTAAAATACAAATGTATTCCTCTGTCAAGATGGAGAGTTCTGAAGAGAAAAAAAATCAAGTAGAATAAATAATTTACAGAGACAAGAATCTTTAAAATGTGTTTTTATTTTGTTACTTTAGAAACCTGCATTAACTGTAAATGTAAAATATATACACTGAACAAAAATTATACAACGCAATATGTTAAGTATTGGTCCCATGAGCTGAAACAAAAAGATACCAGAAATGTGCTATATGCACAAATACGTATTTTGCTCAAGTTTTATGCACACATTTGTTTACATCCCTCAGGGAGCAATTCTCCTTTGCCAAGATAATCCATCCACCTGACAGGTGGGGCATATCAAGAAGCTGATGAAACAGCGCGGTCATTACACAGGTGCACCTTGTGCTGGGGACACTAAAATATGCCGTTGTGTCACACAACGCATGCCAATTGGCATGCTGACCACAGGAATGCCCATCAGTTAGTGAATTGAATGTTCATTTTCTCTACCATAAGCCACCTCCAACCCCATTTGAGAGAATATAGCCGTATATCCAACCACGCCATCCCAGGACCTACACATCCGGCTTCTTCACCTGCGGGATCGTCTAATGAAACTGTGGGTTTGCACAACCAAAGCATTTTGGCACAAACTGTCTCAGTGAAGCTTATCTGCGTGCTTGTCGTCCTCACCAGGGTCTTGACCCGACTGCAGTACAGCGTCGTAACAGACTTCAGTTGGCAAATGGTGACCTTCAATAGCCACTGGCATGCTGGAGAAGTGTGCTCTTCATGGCTGAAATCGCAGTTTCAACTGTACCGGGCAGATGGCAGACAGCGTGTATGGAATCGTGTGGGTGAGTGGTTTGCGGATGTCAACATTGTGAGCAGAGTGCCACATGATGGTTGTGCGATTATGGTATGGGCAGGCATAAGCTATGGGCAATGAACACAATAACATTTTATCAATGGCAATTTGAATGTACAGAAATACTGTGACGAGATACTGAGGGCCATTGTTATGCCATTCATTCGCCGCCATCACCTCATGTTTCCGCATGACAATGCATGGCCCTATATGTCGCTAGGTTCTGTACACAATTCCCGGAAGCTGAAAATGTCCCAGTTCTTCCAAGGCCTGCATACTCACCAGATATGTCACCCATTGAGCACTTTTGGGATGCACTGGATCGATATGTACGACAGCATGTTCCAGTTCCTGCCAATATCCAGCAACTTCGCACAGCCAAGTCATTGAAGAGGAGTGGAACTGGTGGTCACACCAGATAAGGACAGTTTTTTTTTTTCCTGGTCCACAGCACTACCTAAGTACAGTATCTGTGGCTAACAGATGCATATCTGTATCCCCAGTCATGTGAAATCCATAGATTAGGGCCTAATGCAATTATTTTAATTGACTGATTTCCTTAAATGAAAATCTTTTAAAATGTTGCGTTTATATTTTTGCTCTGTGTACATACAGTAGAGACATTTGCATTTTAGTATGCTTACTGATCTACAGTTATAACATTTTCTTTACATACAGCTTGAAAAAATATATGCATGTAAGAATTTTGCTATTAAAATTGTACATTTCATGGAGGTAGAACACCTGCATTAAGATTCCCCCATTTTGAAACAAAATAATTTCACTGCCAGGAATGTACAGAGGTCTAAAATAATAACAAAAATGATCAAATCAGTGATAAACAAATGCTTCTGTATCCATTTTTTTCTCTCCCCCAAATCAACTTCAATATTCAACTACATAAAATAAAAAAATAAGAAGCATCCAAATATATGGATCTATTGTTACAAGGTCCAACAGAAAATGTACTTAGTTGGGCCATCGTAGGCCATACTCATTGGTAGAAAACCAGCTTTGATAATGACTGATGCATTGTGCACCCAATGACATCCAGCATTACATTCTAAAGAAAGCATTTTTTGGGGGGACAGTTGTGCTTTTCATTTTTTTTTTTAGGAACCTCTACCTGCAAAGCTGAAAAGTTCTCTCCATCTACAAGCAGAACTAATTATAATACCCACAAGCCAGGAAAAACAGTCTCTGACTTGTTTTTACATTCAACAAAAACACGCCACACGACATGGAAATATTTCAGTAATAGCGATGAACTTCCACTGCCCCTTGAACTATAAAACGAACATAATTGGTTCTACAGTAGGGTGTGTGTGTGCGCGCGCGTTTAAAAATAGGCTGCCACGAAATCAAGTTTCGTAATCTACAGCGAGTCAATGAGTGTCGAATAACACTGAAAATCAAACATTTTCCCATTAAAAAGAGCATGATTGCAGTGGGATCCTGTGTCTGTGGAGAGGGTTGCTGAGCTGCCTGGCATGAACAGTATACTGTAGGGACTGAGGCTTATGTTGTGGGTGGTGTCGGTCCAACACCACACCTCAAATTTCCTCTAGTAATGACCACGGTTTGAATCATCCTTTTGGTTTGTCATGCTAAACATACAGTACATAGTCACAAGGCCTACACAACGCTGGTTGCAGGTATGACTAGTTTTTATCCTATAGTTGTCCCATGGATATGCAAATCTCCTGTAGGCTTGCGACAGAGGAGAACATGATTTATTAGTTCCAATTGAAAATGGGGTACCAAAACCCACCAGTCAATTGAATTGACTTAATCAAAAACAAAAAAACATTTTTTTTAGAATAGTGAAGAAACCGCATTAATTTCTTCCCTATATGTAATTCTCTACCATTCACATCTCTTCTCTAGAGCCCATCACCAGAGGACTGCAAACATTATCTCTAGACAACCCCCTACACACACGGTCACCACTCAATCTCTTTCATGCACACATACGTACATATTCTCATAGTCTATGGTACGTACATGCTACTACATGCACACACGGACGTACACCCCCACCCACGCACAAAACACAATCGTAAATAGGAGAGCACTTTACACTGAGCCTGGTCCTGTAAATACTTTGTTGATAAGGAACACGGCTCGCAAAATACCGTAAGTCGTCTCTCCATTAATCTCACGTATTTTCATCTAGATATATTGTTAGTGAAGTAGTTACTCAGAGACAAAAATAGAATTGTCATAAACCAAAACATGTTCTTTAAACCACTTCTAAATAAACATTTCTTTATCCAGGCAACAAAATTGTCATATTTCATGTATAAAAACCTCGTCTAAAATTATTATTTTTAACTATTCCCCCCCCCCCCCAGTACAAGTCATGTGTACACAGTATTAGCACATAAACATATAAAAGAAAACAGATATGTGATACAGGAAAGTCTATATGGCCAGATCTCAGCTTTAAAGAAAGAGCACTCACATAGTCAGTCTGGCCAAGCCTAATCATAGCTCGCCAGAAAAAAAACAAAAAAACAAATCGCCCTTTGTAAGCATTATCCAAACAGTGACTGCAGTTAGGGTGGACCGAGGCCATCTGAGGCTGACAGAAGAAGCCCAAAACTCAAAGTTCCATGAGCCCTTGGGAGTTTGTGGCTGTCGATGTGCCCGTCTCCAAAGACCACACCCATTCAGATGCCATGGTTTATTAATTTTCCTTTCAGTATGTGGGAGAGAGTGGGGGAGATATTGCGAGAGAAAAAAAGGGGGTGGGAGACCCATCCCATCCAGGTCAGAGGTCCAGTTTCAAGGTGTCTGTCCGGTCTTGGTCAACGCAGAACCACCGATTTAGTATTGAACATATTCAGATTGAAGGGACTGCAAGAGATGGAGAGGGGAGACAGAGACAAAATATGACAGTGAATCACAGTGGATTATAACACGGCCTCTGGCTCTGATGCAAATAGAAAAGCAAATCACTGCATCTAATTGTTCAAGTGTTGACGACAATTTTATTTTTTTTTTAAAGGGTGAAGGTTATCTAACAAGCCTGTGTGAAATATTCTATTCCTAACAGGTTACACTTGAACGGTTGGTTACAAAGGTATAGAAAAGCCATTAAAATAGACAATTTAAATGCAAAATGCATTTTCCTGGACGAATGAATAGATTTATGGTGGACAAGACAGACCGGGTGTCTGTGTGTGGGCAAGAGTAGGAAGCTGCGGAGGTAGAGAGCAGAAATTAGCAGGACTGGCAAACAGATGGGGATGAGATGAATTGTGCAAGAAGGACATGGGATTCTGATAGGGTATTGGAATTCTGACAAAGGAACAACTCCACTGACTGGCAAAACAAGGAGACATTAATACAATATTCTCCATTCTCAACCACCCCCCCTCTGCAGTGATGTAAAGTATTTAAGTAAAAATACTTCTTAAGTAGTTTCTGGGGTCTGTACTTTACTCATTTATATTTTTGAGAACTCTTACTTCACTTCATTCCTAAAGAAAATTGTGTAGTTTTTACATACATTTTCCCTGACACCCAAAAGTATTGGTTACATTTTGAATGCTTAGCAGGACAGGAAAATAGTCCAATTCACACACTTATCAAGAGAATATCCCTGGTCATCCCTACTGCCTCTGATCTGGTGGACTCACTAAACATACATGCTTCTTTGTAAATTATGTGTGATGGAGTGTGACCCTGGCTCTCTGTACATAAATCACATTAAAATAATTTACTTTAGATACAAGAATATTTTTAGCAATTACTTTTACTTCTGATATAGTGCATTTGGAAAGTATTCAGACCCCTTAACTTTGTTAAAATACAGCCTTATTCTAAAAAAAGAAAACCCTCATCTACACAATACCCCATAATAACAAAGCAAAAACAGGTTAAGACATTTTGAAAATGTATTAAAAAAAACTGAAATATCACATTTACGTAAGTGTTCAGACCCTTTAACTCAGTACTTTGTTGAAGCACCTTTGGCAGCGACTACAGCCTCGAGTTTTCTTGGATATGACGCTACAAGCTTGGCACACCTGTAATTGGAGAGTATCTCCCATTCTTCTATGCAAATCCTCTCAAGCTCTGTCAGGTTGGATGGGGAGCATCGCTGCACAGCTATTTTTCAGCTCCCTCAAGAGATGTCCAATCGGGCTCCAGGCCTTGGCTGGGCAACTCAAGGACATTCAGAGACCTGTCCCGAAGCCACTCCTGCGTTGTCTTGGCTGCGTGCTTAGGATCATTGTCCTGTTGGAAGATGAACCTTCACCCCAGTCGGAGGTCCTGAGTTCTCTGGAGCAGGTCTTCATCAAGGATCACTCTGTACTTGACTCCGTTCAGCTTTCCCTCGATCCTGACTAGTCTCCCAGTCACTAGGGCTGAAAAACATCCCCACAACAGAATCTTGTTTCTCATAGTAAGAGTCCTTTAGATGGTTTTCGGCAAACTCCAAATCGAGCTGTCATGTGCCTTTTACTGAGGCGTGGCATCGTCTGCCCACTCTACCATTAAGGCCTGATTGGTGGAGGGCTGCTGAGATGGTTGTCCTTCTGGAAGGTTCTCCCAACTCCACAGAGGAACTCTGGAGCTCTGTTAAAGTGACCATTGGGTTCTTAGTCACCTCCCTGACCAAGGCCCTTCTCCCCCGATTGCTCAGTTTGGCCGGGCAGCCAGCTAGCTCTGAGTCTTGGTGGTTCCAAACTTCTTCCATTTAAGAATGATGGAGGCCACTGTGTTCTTGGGGACCTTCAATGCTGCAGATATCTTTTGGTATCCTTCCCCAGATCTGTCTCGACACAATCCTGTCTCGGAGCTCTACAGACAATTCCCTCGACCTCATGGCTTGGTTTTTGCTCTGACATGCACTGTCAACTGTGGGACCTTATATAGGCAGGTGTGTGCCCATCCAAATCATGTCCAATTAATTGAATTTATCACAGGTGGACTCCAATCAAGATGTAGAAACATCTCAAGGATGATCAATGGCAATAGGATGCACAAGCTCAATTTCAAGTCTCTTAGCAAAGGGTCTGAATACTTAAGTAAATAAGGTATGTTTTTTTATTTTTAATACATTTGCAAAAATGAAAACAAACTTTTCGCTTTGTCACTATGGGGTATTGTGTGTAGATTGATTCATTTTTTATTTATTTAATACATTTTAGAATAATGCTGTAACGTAACATTTGGAAAAAGTCAACAGGTCTGAATACACTGTACTTAAATATATTTAAAACCCAGATACTGACTTTTACTCAAGTAGTATTTTACTGGGTGACTCAGTTTTATTTGAGTATATTGGAAGATATTATTCTTTAATTCATCTATCCTTTACTTATTTAGTAGGCATAGGCAAGGTGATTGAACGTGAATTAACTTGATATCTGTGCAAGAGTAGCAAGTTGAGCCAGTCAAACCTAAACTGTTAAATGAATGATAACAGTGCAACAATCTAGGTTGGCTAAGAAGCATTGGGTGAGAATTCTGGCACTGGCGTTGCTGGCGCAAGTGTGGGAAGTTCCGGGAACTAGTCTCAGATGTCAGTCCCTCGTGGGCAGGGCCTATGAAAGGCATCCATGAGTTCATGGTAAAGGAAGGAGGTGGATTACTGGACTCACCTCTCAGGAAATGAGTGAGCTCTACAATATGAGTCTGGCACTCGACCACAACTAACAACTGCTTTTTGGAAGGGAGGTTAGGATGTCCCTAGAGATGCTTCCTTCTGAGGGATGGATGAATGCGCTTTACTCCAATAATAGCTTCCACAAATGGATAACATCGTTTAGAATCTGCACGTTGTACAAAACATTAGGAACACCGTCTCTTTCCATGACAGACTGACCAGGTGAAAGCTATGATCCCTTATTGATGTCAACCATTAAAATCCACTTAAAATCATTAATCAATTAATCAATTAATCAACCATTAAAATCCACAACCAGTGTAGATGAAGGGGAGGAGACTGGTTAAAGAAGGATTTTTAAGCCTGGAGACAAATCAAATTTTATTGTGTAGACCATACTGTGAAATGCTTACTCACCCAATTGATTTTTTAAATTATTTTTATTTTACCTTTATTTAACCAGGCAAGTCAGTTAAGAACAAATTCTTATTTTCAATGACAGCCTAGGAACAGTGGGTTAACTGCCTGTTCAGGGGCAGAACGACAGATTTGTACCTTGTCAGCTATGGGCTTTGAACTTGCAACCTTCCGGTCACTAGTCCAACGCTCTAACCACTAGGCTACATGGATCGTGTGTGCCATTCAGAGGGTGAATGGGCAAGAAAGAAGATTTAAGTGCCTTTGAACGGGGTATGGTAGCAGCTGTCAGGCACAGCGGCTTGTGTCAAGAACTGCAACGCTGCTGTGTTTTTCACACTCAACAGTTTCCCGTGTGTATCAAGAATGGTCCACCACCCAAAGGACATCCAGCCAACTTGACAACTGCGGGAAGCATTGGAGTCAACATGAGCCAGCATCCCTGTGGAACACTGTCGAGGGGGGACACAAAAACATTTGGCCACATCTACCGAACAGCAGCACGTGTTAGAAGTTAGTGTCATGTTTAAAAAGTGTTGTTTGATGTCTCCGTTATTACATTTCCTTATGTTAAAGCCAGAATCCTGAAGGAACCTTGTTGACATCCAGCCAATCACCCAACCACATGTGATTCCAGGAGGAATCACATGACTGTTGCCAAAGCCAATGAGGCCAGTGCACAAAGGCCCTTTGTTTACACAGATTCAACCTGGTTAGATGTTAAAGCCATTTCCAGTTTAGTGTTTTTTCTGTTGCAGAGCTTTATTATTTTTAATTGGTATGTGATGCTAGGATCCACTCAATAGAGGTGAATAAGAAAGGGACAGTTTGGGATTTGGTATCTACTTCACCAGAGTCTGATGAACTCATGTACACCTTTCTTATGTCTGTGTCCAGTATGAAGGAAGTTAGAGGTTAATGCTAACTAGCGCGTGCTAATGCTAGTTAGCAATTGTGCTAGCGTTATTTAGCAACTTCCATCAACTGCGGGCAGAGACATAACATTTTTATCCACAAGTTCTGGGTAAGTAGATAAAGAAAAAATCCCCATTTAACAGGTTAGGAAAGAACAGAGTGAATTAGCTAAATGTCTCCCCACCAATACACAATGGAAGAGGAACTTCATTGTTCATAACACTAATTAGGGTTCTGCCCAAATGTTCCAGTAAATGCTTTCAACTCTAGATGGGTGGCTGGTGTGAAATGGCCTAATAGCCGTAGTTGGTATGTATGAAGTAGGCATTTAGAGTGGAACTAGGCCATTGTAGGTCCTTATTCAGCACCATGAAGACAACAGACAAGGAATAGAGTTCAGTGGAGCCACCAGAGAGTTAAACACACAGACAGCGGAGAAGCTACAGCAGCAGCAGGAAGAGGACGACTGGCTACGATCATAACAAGACAACATCCACACAAAAAGGAAGGAAACTCGTGTTTGACGGACAAGTGCAGAGGGGAAACACAAGAGGTCAAAAAAGGGTCACAGTGGAAATACCCAAAAGATGCTACTGTTTGAGTTTTGTTTTTTCAGGTGGGGAGCAAACACACTTACAGGGATTGAGCGACTGAGGTAGCGGCCAGAGGGTCCGCTCAGGCCGGAGTAGCCCCCTTTTTGGGATCTGTAGGGGCCATAATCCTCAGGCCTGGGCCCCAGCCTGCCTGCAGCGTGGTGTGGGGCCCCCGCGAGGCCACCGTGGCTGAAGATCCCGGCGGGGGAGGAATTATACTGATTGTTGTTGGCCTCGTGGTGGTGGTAATTAGTGCCGCGCGTGCCGTTAGCCACGTAGCAGGGACCAGGAGCCGTCCGGCCCGATGGAGTGATGGTGACGATGGACGAGGGGGGAGAGGAGGGTGGTGATGAAGTGGGAGCGAAAGGCAGCTTCTTATTGTCCTCACCGCCGTTGGCTGCATACAGGTTGCCTAGGGAGCTGGCTAGCCTGGAGTTGATGGAGGAGCTGAGATGTGTGGGGGGGGTGGACAAATATATGGAGGGAAAGGTAGCAGGAGTGGGAACATGTAAATACACAGGGACACACCCCAAACAAACACAATGACAAGGGGATAGCCACTGCCTTTGCTTTCACAGGCTAAGGACAGGGCAGCTGCCTTTGGGTACATTGGCTCTGATAGGAGACTGATTAACACACAACCGGTTTATACAATCAGCTAACAGTGGAATAGAGGATTGAGTCAGACATAGACAATCTATATTGTCAACGTGCAGTCTGATACAGGAGCCCGACTACCCCATCTTAGTGTAACGCACACCCTCTGCACTGCAGGCATTTTGCCAGATTCACCGGGGGGGGGAATCTGGAGTTCTCATTGCCATGGCTACCTACCTACACATTCACAGTTATATCACGCAGTAGAATAGAAAAATAAACATTCACAAATCCTCCACAGAGCAAAGTAGATCAGGTAGTGCTCAAGGGGGAAGAGGTTGATGATGCATATTTTCTCGGTTGTGTGTATCTGCCTGTGCCGGTCTCTTGCATAGCAAAATGCGGGGGATTTAGATTCAGTCTGTTGGGAAAGCGCACTGCCTGCAGCACATCAACCCTCTATGTGAATCGGTCTAGCGAGCCCCCCACACAGACACACACTGTTCTGCCCTGCATATCCTTCCACTGGTTCTCAGGGCATTGGTTGGTCACAGACCGGCAGAAACACAACCAGGGGACTGAGACAGCCAAGAAAGATATGACAGGAAAGAGCAAGAAAGAGCAAGAAAGAGGGGGAAGAGAGAAAGGCTATAGAATAAACCAATCTACAGGAGGCAAGAGAAAGGGTACGTGGATAAATGGAGGGATGGGAGGCTACACAGGATGAAAAGGGAAGAAAGAAAGAAGTGTTTAGATAAAAAATAAAATAAAAAAGGAGTAAAGGGTAAGAAGTTTCCGGGGAGGGGTGTTTAAGGGGAGGGGGGGGGGGGGGGGGGGGGTGTAGGCTCACCTCTTGAGGTTGGACGCCGAAGAGGAGCTGCTGCCGATTCTCTTGGCGCTGGCCGAAGCAGAGGATGACGGGACTTTGGAGGACTTGAGAGGGGAGATGGTGCCCTGAGTGCCCACTCCGAGGTTCATCCTGCTGGGAGAGAGAAAGAAAAATATGATTTGGACGTCCATATTGTGAGGTGGAGTAACAAACGTAACAGCCGTTAACAGAAGTAACAACTTTTGCCAACATACACAATAGTGTCTTCTACTACACACGTAGAAAACATGATATTGTCGGGTACACAAATTGGATAGTGTACACCCCTTAAAGACATTAAGGACCTACAGTACAAATCCCAATTTTAGAAACAAACAGCATATGGGCAAGACTTCAATGACAACATCCAGGGAAAGATGTACCCAGTAACACTAGACAACATTAAGGAACGGTATCTGAAGGACTATTTATTAGGTAAGGCACTTCAACAGCGCCATAGTTGAATCTTCGATATTAGTATAATATATTTGAAGTGTGAAGGGAGTGGGAATGAATGAGATAATAGGAGACAGAAAAAAAAATCTGGTTCGAGGCATCACTCCCAGCTCCTTCATAAAAGCAGTCGGTCTTTGCTGCTCGTGGTCATCCGTGAACTATCAGTCTGTACTGGGCTGAAGGACTCTCTTATTTCAGGAGAGTACAACAATTAGAGATGTGCTAGCCTGAGTAGCCTCTGCCTTTCAGTGACACACACACCTTTGAGTAGATGAAAGGAAGATGGCTAAAGTAGTGGGAGGAGAGAGCTGTCTAAGGGCACTCTTCACTCGCTCCTCTTTGAGGAACACTTATTAAGGGCCGTACTCTAGCACACTAGAGGGAATTCAATTTCCATCCCCTCTTTTCACACTCCAAACTGCCTCTCCTCTAAATCAAAATCGGTCCCATACACGTGCTTAGCAGATGTTATTGCGGGTGTAGTGAAATGTTTGTGCGTCTAGATGACAGTGCAGCAATATCTAACAATTGCACAACATATACCCAATACACACAAATCTAAGTAAGGAATGGAATTAAGAATATATAAATATATGGACGAGCAATGTCAGAGCGGCATAGACTACAGTAGAATAGTGTAAAACACAGAATATACATAGGAGACGAGGGGCGGCAGTGGCCTAGTGGTTAGAGCGTTGGACTAGTAACCGGAAGGTTGCAAGTTCAAATCCCTGAGCTGACAAGGTACAAGGTACAGAATCTGTCGTTCTGCCCCTGAACAGGCAGTTAACCCACTGTTCCTAGGCAGTCATTGAAAATAAGAATTTGTTCTTAACTGACTTGCCTAGTTAAATAAAAATGAGTAACATTAAAGTGATATGTAAGATATGTAAACATTAAAGAGACATTATTAAAGTGGCCAATGAAGTCCGTGTATTTAGACAGCAGCCTCTCTGTGCTAGTGATCGGTCCCAGCTTTGAAGCACCTTTACTGACCTCGCCTTCTGGATGATAGCGGGTGGCTCGGGTGGGTGTTGTCCTTGATGATCTGGTTAGGGTAGGTTTTAATAATCCCCGTGGGTACAACATCTCCTATACATTTCCTGATAAACTCAGTTACCGTTTCAGTGAATTCGTCAACATTATTATTATTATTATCATCATCAGAAACTACCCGGGAACATATCCCAGTCAAAACCATCTTGAAGCGTGGATTCCGTTTGGTCAAACCAGCGTTGAATAGTTCTTAGAACGGGTACTTCCTGTTGAGTTTCTGCCTATAGGAAGGGAGTAGCAAAATGGGTTCGTGGTCAGATTTGCCAAAAGTAGGGCGGGGAGGGCCTTGTATGCATCCTGGAAGTTGGAGTAACAGTGGTCGAGTGTTTTATCAGCGCGAGTACTACAGTCGATATGCTAATAGAATTTAGGCAGCCTTTTCCTCAAATTTGCTTTGTTAAAATCCACAGCTACAACAAATCATCAAGTTTGCGGACGACACAACAGTGGTAGGCTTGATTACCAACAACGACGAGACAGCCTACAGGGAGGAGGTGAGGGCCCTCGGAGTGTGGTGTCAGGAAAATAACCTCACACTCAACGTCAACAAAACTAAGAAGATGATTGTGGACTTCAGGAAACAGCAGAGGGAACACCACCCTATCCACATCAATGGAACAGTAGTGGAGAGGGTAGCAAGTTTTAAGTTCCTCGGCATACACATCACAGACAAACTGAATTGGTCCACTCACACAGACAGCATCGTGAAGAAAGCGCAGCAGCGCCTCTTCAACCTCAGGAGGCTGAAGAAATTCGGCTTGTCACCAAAAGCACTCACAAACTTCTACAGATGCACAATCGAGAGCATCCTGGCGGGCTGTATCACCGCCTGGTATGGCAACTGCTCCGCCCTCAACCGTAAGGCTCTCCAGAGGGTAGTGAGGTCTGCACAACGCATCACCGGGGGCAAACTCCCTGCCCTCCAGGACACCTACACCACCCGATGTTACAGGAACGCCATAAAGATCATCAAGGACATCAACCACCCGAGCCACTGCCTGTTCACCCCGCTATCATCCAGAAGGCGAGGTCAGTACAGGTGCATCAAAGCTGGGACCGAGAGACTGAAAAACAGCTTCTATCTCAAGGCCATCAGACTGTTAAACAGCCACCACTAACATTGAGTGGCTGCTGCCAACACACTGACAATGACACTGACTCAACTCCAGCCACTTTAATAATGGGAATTGATGGGAAATGATGTACATATATCACTAGCCACTTTAAACAATGCTACCTTATATAATGTTACTTACCCTACATTATTCATCTCATATGCATACGTATATACTGTACTCTATATCATCGACTGCATCCTTATGTAATACATGTATCACTAGCCACTTTGTTTACATACTCATCTCATATGTATATACTGTACTCGATATCATCTACTGTATCTTGCCTATGCTGCTCTGTACCATCACTCAATCATATATCCTTATGTACATATTCTTTATCCCCTTACACTGTGTATAAGAAAGTAGTTTTGGAATTGTTAGTTAGATTACTTGTTGGTTATTACTGCATTGTCGGAACTAGAAGCACAAGCATTTCGCTACACTCGCATTAACATCTGCTAACCATGTGTATGTGACAAATAAAATTAGATTTGATTTGAAATGCAGCGTCAGGCTATATGGTTTCCAGTTTGCATAAAGTCCAGTGAAATTCCTTGAGGGCCGTCATGGTATCGGCATGAGGGAAGGTGTACACGGCCGTGACTATAATCAAAGTAAATTCTCTTGGACGGTAATACGGTCGGCATTTGATTATGAGGTATTCTAGGTCGGGTGAACAAAAGAACTTGAGTTCCTGTATGTTATCACAATTACACCATGAGCCGTTAATCGTGAAACGCACACCCCCGCCCTTCATCCCGGAGAGATGTTTATTCCTGTCGGCGCGATGAACTGAGAATCCAGATGGCTGAACCGACTCCAATAGTATATCCCGAGAGAGCCATGTTTCCATGAAACAGAGTATGTTACAACGCCTGATGTCTCTCTGGAAAGAAACTCTTGCCCTGATCTTGTCAACTTAGTTATCCAGGGACTGAACATTAGCGAGTAATATACTTCGGAAGCGGTGGGTGGTGTGCACACCTAAGTCGTGCCAGAAGACCACTCCTAGTACCCCTTTTCCGCCAGCGTTGTTTTGGGTCGGCCTCTGGAATCAGTTCAATTGCCCAGGGTGGTGCGAACAAAGGATCTGCTTCAGGAAAGTCGTATTCCTGGTTGTGCTGGTGAGTTACCGCCGCTCTGATATCCAACATTTCTTACCAGCTGTATGTAATAACATTTTCTGGGCTAACAACGTAAGAAATAATACCGAAAATAAATAAATACTGCAAAGTTTCCTAAGAACCAGAAGCGAGGCAGCCCCCTCTGTCAGCACCACCTTAAAAAGTTACTCGGCGTACACATCACTGAGAAACTGAAATGATCCACCCACACAGACAATGTGGTGAAGGCACAACAGAAATATGACTCGTCACCTAAAACCCTGAAAAACCTTTACAGATGCACAATTGAGAGCATCCTGTCTGGCTGTATCACTGGTAAGGCTTCAGCACCGCCAACAACCGCAGTGCCCTCCAGAGGGTGGTGCTGTCCACACAACGCATCACTAGGGGCAAACTACCTGCCCTCCAGGACACCTACAGCACCCAAAGTCACAGGAAGGCCAAAAATACCATCAAGGACTTCCACTGTGCTGGATGTAGCCTAGTTCCAGCTTGAGTGGAGTTGTGCTTTACTTTGCACTGAATTGAATGACTCGAGAGCGAGATGTTAATGCCACTTATATTGATGAGACGGAATTGTGTTTTGTGACAGCAGTTCAATCTGTGTGAGTGAAAACTGGGCAAACAGACAAACCGCAAAATCAACACTATTGTAATGGTACCTAAAAGGTTGGGACGGTGACCTGGTGTGCATTTTCATGTCTTCAAGTCTGAAAAAGAAAGAAAGAGACACAAAGATGGAGGGTTCACACATCCAAAGGCAGCATGTTTGCACACATATATATTTACTTAGAGCACAGGGTATGGGGAAAGTAGTGATTACTAAGTCATTTTGGAAGAGAGCATCCATTAGGCTACATGACTAAAACGAAAGCTTAAAAGTGACTTTCTAGAGGAAAACCAAATTGGGTAATTTTCAACAGAAACCCCAGCATGAAACAGAGCCATTATCCTGAAAATTCTGCTCTGCCTGGCAGGGCCTGTGTTATTTCAGCTAGATAACCATGGAAACCTGAGCCCCGAATCAGATCAGAGCAACAGACTGTCTTACTTGCTAGAACAGTGATCCCTCATCTTTTTTGAACTGTGGCCCACCTTGACGCGATATAAGATTCTGCAGTACACCTAAAATGTCCCAATTTATTTATTTCGTTTTTTTTTTGATTTAATACAGTTAATTTGAAATATTTTCATAGTTTTCATAGTTCCTTACTCTTAATGGTTAATGCGTGTACCTCTTCAAGAGTGTCCTGAAATGTTCGCCAGAATTTATTTTGTTTTAGGTCAGGTAAAATAAGTCTTTAGTTTTAACAGTTTATGTTAGAGACCAGCAGTTTTCATTATAAAAGGTGAAACCACAGACAAAGCCATGTTGTTTCTTTCTATAGCAAGAGGCTGTGGTATAAAGTAAGAAATCATCACGATAAGGAAAAGTTTCACGGCACACCTGAGAGTTCCTCGGTTGGGAACCACTGAGCTAGAAGACGGAGCTAGACAGATAAATTCAAATCATTCCACAGTTTACAACTGTCCGCCCGCGAGGTGGTTTTCATGCTGCCCAGAATTTTTTCCTGTGGGTTATAACCTTAAATATGCATTACTTTCCGTAGTGCAGAGGACGGAGTTCATCAACATGTGGAAAGCTATACTGCTAAGGGAGGAAAGGCTGAATTCCTCACCTGAGATCTCAAAAAGGTGCCAACTAATAAGATGGGAGGATCTTAAAGGTGAAGTTTGCAGTATCCATGGCAATTCTTACCTTAGGGCTCCCGTTGTGGCAGACCTGGGCTGGCGCCGGCCCTTTAAGGCACGCAGTTTATCTCCTTGGGTCATGCAGAGCCCGTTCTCTCCAATGTAGTCGTTCTGTGGAGAGAAGGCATGAACCCGTAAGATATGCGCCGAAGCATGTACAGTAGATCACGATGAAACAAAGCAGAACATAGCCGTGTTTTGTGTATAAGAACAGCTGTCTACGTAAATAGCTCTCCCACCCCTATAGTATGTCTAGTGCTGGTTTGATAAATAAACTCAGCCAAAAAAGAAACATTCTGACTGTCAACTGTGTTTTTTCCCCAGCAAACTTAACTTTTGTATTTGTATGAGCATAAAAAGATTCAGCAAATGAGACAAACAAGTTCCACAGACATGTGACTAATAGAAATTGAATAATGTGTCCCTGAACAAAGGGGGAGTTCAAAAGTAAGTCAATATCTCGTGTGGCCACCAGCTGCATTAAGTACTGCAGTGCATCTCCACCTCATGGACTGCTCCAGATTTGCCAGTTCTTGCTGTGAGATGTTACCCCACTCTTCCACCAAGGCACCTGCAAGTTCCCGGACAATTCTGGGGGGAACGGTCCTAGCCCTCACCCTCCGATCCAACAGGTCCCAGACATGCTCAATGGGATTGAGATCCGGGCTCTTCGCTGGCCATGGCAGAACATTGACATTCCTGTCTTGCAGGAAATCACGCACAGAACGAGGAGTATGGCTGGTGGCATTGTCATGCTGGAGGGTCAGGATGAGCCTGCAGGAAGGGTACTACATGAGGGAGGAGGATGTCTTCCCTGTAATGCACAGCGTTGAGATTGGCTGCAATGACAAGCTCAGTCCGATGATGCTGTGACACACCGCCCCAGACCATGACGGACCCTCCACCTTCAAATTGACTCCGCTCGAGAGTACAGGCCTCGGTGTAACGCTCATTCCTTCAACGATAAATTCGAATCCGACCATCACCCCCGGTGAGACAAAACCGTGACTCATCAATGAAGAGCACTTTTTGCCAGTCCTGTCTGGTCAAGCGACGGTGGGTTTGTGCCCATAGACGACGTTGTTGCCGGTGATGTAAGACAGGTCCTCACCAGACATCAGGCCTACAAGCCCTCAGTCCAGCCTCTCTCAGCCAAATCTGGACAGTCTGAGCACTGATGGAAGGATTGTGCATTTCTGGTGTAACTCGGGCAGTTGTTGTTGCCATCCTGTACCTGTTCCGCAGGTGTGATATTCGGGTGTACCGATCCTGTGCAGGTGTTGTTACACGTGGTCTGCCACTGCGAGGATGATCAGCTGTCTGTCCTGTCTCCCTGTAGCGCTGTCTTAGGCGTCTCACAGTACGGACATTGAAATGTATTGCCCTGGCCACATGTGCTGTCCTCATGCCTCCTTGCAGCATGCCTAAGGCACGTTCACACAGATGAGCAGGGACCCTGGGCATCTTTCTTTTGGTGTTTTTCCAGAGTCAGTAGAAAGTTCTCTTTAGTGTCCTAAGTTTTCATAACTGTGACCTTAATTACCTACCGTCTGTAAGCTGTTAGTGTCTTAACGATGTTCTACCATTTTTTATGGTTCATTGAACAAGCATGGGAAACAGTGTTTAAACACTTTACAATAGAGATCTGTGAAGTTAATTGGATTTTTATGAATTATCTTTGAAAGACAGGGTCCTGAAAATGGGACGTTTTTGCCGAGTTTACATTAGGTACGAAATAATACACCCTAGGGAAATCGAGTCAGCCTCCACAAGAGTAGACGATACTTAGTCATCCCCACGTTACAGCTCCAAACAAGAGGGTAAGGGTATGTGAGGGTAAGGGAAGCAGGCCACCTATAACTGAACATTCTAGAAGGAACACTAGAATGGTTTTAAGTCTAAAGTGGGGGGAATAGCTGTAGCCTCAGATGTTTCACATCCACGGGGAAATGGGGCATTATCAGGGTTATTAGGCGCCAAACAGAAAATAACAGATTAAAAACAGGGTTGAAACAATTCAGTGGATACAGGGTTGTATTGATTATGGTGAAACAAGTGTTTCTTATTGGACAAGTTCAGAAAATCCCTCCCTGTTTCAGTTTGTTTTTATTCCTTTTAGTGCCTAACAAACAGGACCCCGGGAAGTGTTGTGGGGTGGCACTGACCTCTTGGAGGCGGTCGATGCTGTGGGACTTGAGGATGCCACCAGGGCTGGTGGTGTGGGTGGGGTTGAGGGTGAGGTCATCCATGCTGGAGGTGAGGCGAGACACGCCGCTCAGCTGCTTCTGCTGTGAACGCTGCACGTCTCCTTGCATCCACATGGCTGCTTGCCTCCTGACAGAGAAACAGATCGGCGAGAGCGATGAGCGGAAGACAAAAAGGGAGAGAAATATGTAAAGGTGTGGGGGGGTTGAGGAGGGAGAGAGGTTGCATTAGGACATACTCACCGACCGTGTGACCTTAACTTGTTTGAGATAGGGGGCAGAATTTTCACTTTTGGATTAATAGTGTGCCCAGAGTAAACTGCCTCCTACTCAGTCCCAGATGCTAATTTATGCATATTATTAGTAGTATTGGATAGAAAACTCTGAAGTTTCTAAAACTGTTTGAATGATGTCTGTGAGTATAACATAACTCATATGGCAGGCAAAAACCTGAGAGAAAATCCAAACAGGACGTGGGAAATCTGAGGTTTGTAGTTTTTGAACTCAGCCCTTATACACAGTATACACAGTGGGATATGGGTCATTTTGCACTTCCTATGGCTTCCACTAGATGTCAACCGTCTTTAGAATGTTGTTTCAGGCTTCTTCTGTGAAGGGGGGCCGGATGAAAGCGTTTTGACTAAGGGGTCTGGCAGCAGCCTCGTTCTCAGTTACGAGCATTTCACATGAGGTAGCTCTCGTTCCATTGCTTTTCTACAGACAATGGAATTCTCAGGTTGGAACATTATTGAACATTTATGATAACAACTTCCTAAAGATTGATTCTATACTTAGTTTGACAAGTTTCTACGACCTGTAATATAACTTACTGAACTTTTCGTCCGCCGTTCGGTTGGACCTGAATGTGCGTTTGGATTTGTTTACCAAATGCCCTAACAAAAGAAGCTATTTGGACATAAAGTCCATAAATTATGGAACAAATCAAACATTTGTCTTACTGGGATTCCTGGGAGTGCATTCTGATGAAGATCAAAGGTAAGTGAATATTTATAATGCTATTTCTGACTAATGTTGACTGCGCAACATGGCGGATATTTATTTTGGCTGGTTTGGGCTATGAGCACCATACTCAGATAAATATGAACTTTACCGAACAAAACATACATGTATTGTGTAACATGAAGTCCTATGAGTGCCATCTGATGAAGAGCAAAAGTTAGTGATTAATTTTCCCTATTTGTGCTTTTTGTGACTCCTCTCTTTGGCTGGAAATATGGCAGGGTTTTTCTGTGACTTGGTGGTGACCTAACATAATTGTTTGGGGAGCTTTCGCTGTAAAGCATTTTTGAAAATCCGACACTGTGGCTGGATTAACGAGAATTGTATCTTTAAAATGGTGCCTAATACTTGTTTGTTTCAGAAATTTGATTTATGAGATCTGTTGATTTGTATTTGGCGCACTGCAATTTCATTGGCGGTTGGCGAGGGGTTCCGCTTCCCAGACAGGTTACTTGTGGCTTGACCAGAGAGAGACAGTTTATATCCCAGGACAATGGAATTGATGCTAAGAGATAATACCACAACTGCTGTTGAAGGGCTGAATGGGGGGGGGGGGGGGGGGACAGATTTATCCAACAATTTACCCCATTTAATCTTTACCCATTTGTTCACCCAGAACATGGCAGACAGCTTGGGAGAGACTAGGACCAACAAGCTGTGGATTACCAGGACAGGAATATGTTCAGCTTCATAGATGATGGATGGACTGGGAACAAGTCCCGAACACTGTTTAAAACACACACACACTTCCCACAAAACAGCAGTTGAGCAAGCCTGAAAAGCTGTCCAAAGCATCCTACTGGTATGTGTGTAAGATCTTTCATCTGTCCTTGCATTTCCTGTTAGACTCTCCCCCATGGAGGAGTATGTTTTCCCCCTTCACAGCACACACGAGTGCCAGACTTTCTGGTTTAGTCAGCAAGTTAAAAAAAATACAAAAAAAATACAAAAAAAAAAAAGTGGTCAGCCAACACATTTGGATGAACTGGTATAAAGATTAAAGAACACTTAAGAAAAATAACAAATTCTCCACCGACAAAATCTACAGCAGAGCATGTTATCAGGCCATAACCTGAGGCACAAACGTTACAAACTCTGAATGAACAAGACAAATAGCCAATCAAGGGCACAAAGACTACGTCAAGACATTTGCTTGCTCGAGAAACTGTGGATTATAACCAGAGGTCGACCGATTAATCAGAATGGCCGATTAATTAGGGCCGATTTCAAGTGTTCATAACAATCGGAAAATCGGTATTTTGGGGCGCAGATTTGACATTTTTTAACACCTTCATTTAATATTTATTTAACTAGGCAAGTCAGTTAACACATTCTTATTTTCAATGACGGCCTAGGAACAGTGGGTTAACTGCCTTGTTCAGGGGCAGAACGACAGATTTTCACCTCGTCAGCTCGGGGCATCCATTCTTGCAACCTTAACTAGCCCAAAGCAATAACGACCTGCCCCTCTCTCGTTGCACTCCACAAGGACTTACGCGAATGCAGTAAGCCAAGGTAAGTTGCTAGCTAGCATTAAACTTATCTTATAAAAAACAATCATAATCACTAGTTAGCTACACATGGTTGATGATATTACTAGATATTATCTAGTGTGTCCTGCGTTGCATATAATCTGACTGAGCATACAAGTATCTGACTGAGCGGTGGTAAGCACAAGCAGGAGCGTAAACATGAATTCAAACAGCACTTTCGTGCGTTTTGCCAGCAGCTCTTCGTTGTGCGTCAAGCATTGCGCTGTTTATGACTTCAAGCCTATCAACTCCCGAGATGAGGCTCGTGTAACCGAAGTGAAATGGCTAGCTAGTTAGCGCGAGCTAATTGTCGATGTGTTCCTGGTTCGAGCCCAGGGAGGAGCGAGGAGAGGGACGGAAGCTATACTGTTACACTGGAAATACTAAAGTGCCTATAAGAACATCCAATAGTCAAAGGTTAATGAAATAGAAATGGTAGAGGGAAATAGTCCTATAATTCCTATAGTTCCAATAATAACTACAACCTAAAACTTCTTACCTGGGAATATTGAAGACTCATGTTAAAAGGAACCACCAGCTTTCATATGTTCTCATGTTCTGAGCAAGGAACTGAAACGTTAGCTTTCTTACATGGCACATATTTTACATGGAACATATTGCACTTTTACTTTCTTCTCCAACACTTTGTTTTTGCATTATTTAAACAAAATTGAACATGTTTCATTATTTACTTGAGGCTAAATTGATTTTATTGATGTATTATATTAAGTTTAAATAAGTGTTCATTCAGTATTGTTGTAATGGTCATTATTACAAAATTAAAAAAACGACTTGATTAATCGGTATCGGCTTTTATGGTCCTCCAATAATCGGTATCGGCGCTGAAAAATCATAATCGGTCGACCTCGAATTCAAACAATTGCTCTTCCAAAGGCTTATAATGTATATGAATGACAAGTAGCTAGAGGAAAATGATATGGGACCAGCCATAAGGAATACGTACTCGTCCAGGAAGTGCTGCTGAGGGCCGATGACGGAGCCTGGTCGGCAGACTCTGATCCAGGCAATGGTCTCTGCTGCTGTAAAGCGGTAGTGCTTCATCAGGTAACAGCCTATGAGAGTGCCTGTACGCCCAAGGCCAGCTGATTGATAGAGAGCGAGAGAGAGAGATAAAAGTGATACATAAAAAGAGAGATGAGCTAAGTGAGAAAGAGACAGAGACAGAGATGACCTTATAATGTCATCATCAGATTTGTTCTATAAATAAGACTTTGAGCAACATAGGCTTCACCACATAAGACATAGGTACAGTATCACTGCAATACTAGAGCACTATGGTAACACTGGTAAGTAATACGCCTGACAAGGGGCATACATTGAACAACGCTGCCCCCTAATGTAAGACCTGCAGACCTGCGTTCGGTGGCAAAGAATACAAAAATACAGTTGAGTTTTGCATTACTGATCAACTTGGATCTGCCAACTTGGCAGCCAAATAACATTCCAATGAAGAGTGAACTCTATAAAATCCCTCTTAACAGACATAAAATACATAAGGTGCGTTTGATTTAGCTTGCCAGCCACACAATGGAAACAGTCCAAATAGTGCAGACCCCATATGCCAGGCATGCCACTATCTCAACATATACTGCAGTGTGTGCGCGCGCGCACCTTTGCAGTGGACGGCCACGGCGCCGTCGGTGCTCTCGCAGATGTGCAGGAAGCGGCGGGTGATTATGTCGCTTGGCGTGCTGCCGTCTACAAAGAACAGGTCGTAGTGGTCGAAGCCGGCATCCGTGAAGCGCTGGGCATCGTAGATCTTCTTGTTGAGCCGGACGACCGAGGTAACGTTGTGCTGTCGGAAGTAGGGGAAGTATGCTTCTGGAGCGTGAAGAGGGTAGCCTGGTTTAGGGGGGGGGGGGGGGTTAAGGACAGTTAAATTGTGTAAAACTTAGGTAAGGACAACTATTTCTAAACCTGCCAGTGAAGACAAAAAGTACAATCTTTGGTTTGTTGTCAAACTTATTACTACTCCAATGACTCTGCTGTTACAGAGGAGAACAGACGAGGGAAAACAGATGCATAGGGAAAGTCTACCTAAATCTCAAAATCTAAACACGAACCGTGTCAAGGTTCATTGGTCGAGACAACTATTAAATTACTCTGGAACGGCTGTTGATTCTTAAAGAAAAGGGTCCATAAAAGGTCACGGAGAGAATCCAAAACTCGTCTCACCATTTTCTATTTTACTTTTGGGATGGGGTCCACTGAAGGCCAGAAATTTCCCAGGCACAATCCAGTTGAAGTCTCCATTTTCAACTCGCTATAACAGAGAAAGAGAGAAGAGGACATAACATATGCAACAGGGGCCCAGAAGACAAGGGATATGGACATTTAGCTCTGATTGAAAATTCTACTTCAACACTAAATGCTTTATTCAGACTTTCCAGGCTGGCCAGTTAGTAGCCATCTTCAGTATCAACCTAAACTGATGGCTCCCACTAGCCTGGTCCCAGATCTGTTTGTACCGCCTTGCCAAGTCCTATTGTCATTGTTAATCCATGGCACAAACAGCTCTGGGACCAGGCTAGACTGCAACATCAACATTAGTGACAAAATGACTTTTTTGATATGTGCCACACACTTTAGCAGTAGACAACAATATTCTGCCCGATTTTGCCTAGTCGGGTCAAACTAACCGATGTCACTCACACAAGACGTTCTCATTAAACTAAAAAGGTGCATGTCAGCTCATCAGTTGAGCGCAGCGTAACAGAGTGGGATTGTGAACATTGTAGGGGTGCTGCCGTTAGCGATTTACAGACGCCCTGCCGTTTAAACTGATGGGCGGACGCTTACTATTGGAGCAGGTCCAAGGTCAACGTGTAATCATTACCTCATAGTGCTCGTATTCGTCCACATCAAACGACTCAAAGTCAAAGAATCCATGCTGCAGGGCCTGAAGAGGAAAGAAAAGAACAGAGACAGTTTAATATATGTATGTGTTTGTGTGGGTCTCAGTTCATTCATGACCAAGCAAAACTGAAGTGACCTAGGCAGCCCCAGAACTAGATTCACCTCAAGCCTGCGGTCCACCGGAAAGCCTGACGCACAAAAGCCTTTGCAGGGTCATGATGACCGATTACAATCTGCGCCGCTCAGAACAGATACTGTTACAGCGGAGGACGGCAAAGTGACCCAGACAGTCATTATCAGCTGCATCAAACTAAGCCATGTTGATGATAATGTGGGCTTACAAGGATAGGGATAATAAAGCAACAATAACATAAGAGGGTTACTGGCATGACAAAGTGATGCGTTTGCTTGGTGCAAGGCTAAATTACTAAGGATAATATATGTAGGCACTTTAACCCACCAACTCAATTATAGCCTTTGTGAGGATAGATGCATAGTGAACAGTCAGCAACCAACCAAAGCCTTGAGGGTCATTGTGAGTAGAGAACGTGGAACCACCGTGCTCCTTCCCAGTATTCTACCCCACACCACTGTGTGTCTGTCTAAGGCCTGTGACATTTGCAGCAGTTGTGTCAAATAGGGAGTGTCTGATTAAGCGAGTGAAGTCAGTACTACACCGTACCAGCCATACACTGTAGAACTATCATTGGTAAGCATTAGGGGGTTGTGATTCACAGAATTGTAAAATTCTGTTTAAATTATTTAGTGAATTTTATATAATTCGGCAGAGCCAATAGTTATTTTTAAAGTTTTGCTTCTCCAAGGGAGCGAGCCAAAGGGCTATTCAGCTCCAGTCCTGGTAGTGTCCCAGAAGAGTTGACTGGTTTTCTTTATCCACCCGAAATCAATTCTCAATTGGTTTAATTGATCAGCCACTGAGTTCATAGTTCTGGATTATCATGTCTAGACCAGTCACAGATTCTAAAGCCAGAAGGATAGCCAAAGGGATATTAAAAACAATCTATTTTACTTCAACAAAAGGTCAGATAGATGGGAGAGACCTGGTCTTTACTGTCCAGGCCTTAATTCTTAAATCAAAACTAATTAATTATCGCATTTCATGTCACCAGTTGAGTTCTAAAGAAACCACCCGATCCAGCTTTTTAATAAAAGAATGGAGGCCACTGTTGTTGGGGACCTTCAATTCCACAGAAATGTTTTGGCACCCTTCCCCAGACGTGTGCTTCGACACAATTCTGTCTCGGAGCACTATGGACAATTCCTTCAACCTCATGGCTTGGTTTTTGCTCTGACATGCACTGTCAGCTGTGAGACCTTGGACAGGTGTGTGCCTTTCCAAATCAATCAATTGAATTTACCACAGGTGGACTCCAATCAAGTTGTAGAAACATCAGGGATGATCAACAGAATCAGGATGTACCTGAGCTCAATTTCGAGTCTCATAGCAAAGGGTCTGAATACTCATGTAAATAACGTGTTTAATTTTAACACATTTGCAAAAATGTCTAAACCTGCTTTCGCTTTGTCATTATGGTGTATTGATGAGGAAAACATTTAATTGAATACATTTTAGAATACAGCTGTCAGGTAACAAAATGTGGAATAAGTCGAGGGGTCTGAATACACTATGTACCTTTGTGTGTGTGCGCGCCCTGCACACCTGTCAAATAAGTGTGTGTCAAGTGATTAATTCATTAGCCCAGTGACATGCTAACGGGGGCACCGGGTCCCTCTACTAGAGCAGAGCAGACAGCCAAACAGTGAATCATGGAACAGATCACAGTGATTAGAACAGAAACAGCCTGTAATTAACACAGTAGGCAGCCACCTGATCCAACACCATACATTACTGAGACTCACTCACTTAGTAGCATTACAGGGCCATAAAGAGATGGGGAAATGGCTGCTTAACACTAGAATGGCCAAGGGGATCATTTTGACCCAATATGATTATACAATTTAAATAGCGCTGACATTTTTAATGTTATGCCCCACTCTGTCCTGGACTATTCCTAAATATGTCTGTAATTCACACACGTATGTTTTTAGAATTTCAAATGTGTTAAAAGCACTTAAGAGGACAAAAGGCTACTTTTTCAAATCCTCATACAGAGAGTCACATGCAGGTAAGAAGTTTTGATTTCTATATCGTATCAGAAAGAGCAGATTCTGAGCTTTCCAAAACACTTACCATTGCCAAATAGCAACAATTTCTTTCTGCAAAATAATATTTTACAATAATAACCACTGTTCCATGCACTCCACATGTGACCACATGGCAACAGAGAGCCTACAGTAACATAAATTAGCGAAACAAAAATACTATTGTGTTTTCAAAATCATGGTTTTTTTTGGTATTCTAATGTTACTCAAGACCTCCATAAATGAAACCAAATATTTTTCAGATAGCCTAATAAATACATTGCATGTATGCTGTTAGAATGTTGAGTCAAAATGGCTCCTCATTGGCCTGAAGGGGGGTCCAAAGAGGCCAGGTTTTTCTAGTGTTTAAGAACCAGCAATACAGCAACAGCAGAAGTAGGCAAGTTGTTCTGAGGGCTATATACCAGAATTGGTGCCAATTTCATTCAGGAAGTGAATTTAAAATTACCCCAAACCCTTATTGCAAATATATGCGACTGGAATCTAAGGTTTCTTGTCTCAGGTTTCTTGTTATTCCCTGCCTCTCACAATGGGAAGGGGAATTCCCAGGGTCTTTGGGGTGTGTGTACTAGGGCCTTTTGTGGAAGTTGACAGAAAATACTGGAATGTGCCAAGGAATCGCAGACATTCCTATATGATGGCTGTCTGACCAGTCTTTCCGGAATGACACTACTGGCACACTAAGTCAGCGTGGCTGATGTAACCTAAAGAGTGGTTATTGTGGGTGTTGGCCTTTGTCACTGTACCTGCAGTGCCACGTGAGACTGTGCTACCTTCCTACCGCTCACCTACAGGGTTACATAACTCTCTCTCTCGGTCTGGGATTGCCGTCTAAATGCTAGGTCAGGATGCCACGGAGAGACAGACATCTGCTAACCTTATCCCCCATTGTCGAGTGCGCTAGCGTCGCAAAAGAAAAATGTACACATACATGTTATTCGATCCTGTCACCCGCACAAGCGTCTGTGTAGTCAAGCGCTAAAATAGAAGTTGGATCTATTTGAGATGCGCCACAATTCCCCTCCTTATTGGATACTAACTAGGTTTCCCTTGGTACCGGTGGATTAAATGGGAGTAGAGAAACACACAACTTTGTATGACTATGGATCAAAACTCTACAAAGAACCAGCTAAAAAACAAAAAGGGAACCATATGCATGTCAGGTAAAATAACCTAGTGTTAATCTCCCAGAACAAACTAGCTAGCTAAATGTTACTTGTCTGTTTGGACCTGCCCACAAATTAATATAGTTGGTTATGACGGAGGCAAACGAGTGGCCGGTGAATTCAGCAAGTAAGTGTTGGCTTGGCCTTGGACATAAGAAAGACTGTAGAATGGTGATAAAGAGGGAGGAAAATAATCAAGATCAGCTACGCAAAAGATGGCTTTCTATTTAACATTACGATTTACTGGAAATTCACTAAGTCCATAAATACACAAAACTCACCTTCCGGATTCCTTGCAAGCAGTCGAGAATAGTCAGGTTGTATGTGCAGTTTCCAAATGAGGCGTCTCTGAAAATCAAAAGAAATTAAGGAGTGAGAGATTAATTGAAAAATCTGCTAAGTGTCGCAATTACCACATTTGAGAGATTGGGAAGACAATATGCTGAAGCCCAAACATGGGAACTACACGGAACAAAAATATAAACGCAACATGTAAAGTGTAGGTCCCATTTTCATGAGCTAAAAGAGCCCAGAAATGTTCAATACACACAAGGTTTTTCTCAAATTTTGTTCATATCCATGTTAGTGAGCATTTCTCCTTTGCCAAGATAATCCATCCAATTGACAGGTGTGGCATATCAAGAAGCTGATTAAACAGATTACACAGGTGCACCTTGTGCCGAGCGCATTAAAAGGCCACAAAACTACAGTTTTGGTCACACAGCACAATGCAACAGACGTCTCAAGTTAAGGGAGCGTGCAATTGGCATGCTGGCTGCAGGAAAGTCCAACAGAGCTGTTACCAGAAAATGTCATGTTAATTTCTATACCATAAGCTGCATCCAACATTATTTTTGATAATTTGGCAGTACATACAACTGGCCTTACAACTGCAGACCACTTGTAATCATGCCAGCCCAGGAACTCAACATTTGGCTTCTTCACCTGCAGGACTGTCTGAGGGAGGCTGGCTCCCAAGTGGGTGGGCCTATGCCCTCCCAGGCCCACCCATGGCTGTGCCCATTCACAGTCATGTGAAATCCATAGATTAGGGCCTAATTTATTTATTTAAATTGACCGACTTCCTTCTATGAACTGTAACTCAGTAAATTCTTTTAAATTGTTGCATTTATACATTTGTTCAGTATGTGAATTGGTGTTTTGCAGCTACTATTTAATTAAGCTGCCAGTTGAGGACTTGAGGAGTCTCTCAAACTAGACACTAATGTACTGGTCCTCTTGCTCAGTTGTACCCCGGGGCCTCCCACTCCTCTTTCTATTCTGGTTAGAGCCAGTATGACGGGAGTAGTACACAGCGTTGTACGAGATCTTCAGTTTCTTGGCAATCTCTCGCATGGAATAGCCTTCATTTCTCATAACAAGAATAGATTGATGAGGTTCAGTAGAAAGTTACTCGTTTCTGGCTATTTTGAGCCTGTAATCAAACCCACAAACGCTGATGCTCCAGATACTCAAATAGTCTAAAGAAGGCCAGTTTTATTGCTTCTTTAAATCAGGACAACAATTTTCAGCTGTGCTAACAATTGCAAAAGGGTTTTCTAATGATCAATTAGTCTTTTAAAATGATCAACTTGGATTAGCTAACACAATGTGCCATTGGAACACAGGAGTGATGGTTGCTGACAATGGGCCTCTGTACACCTACGTAGAAATCTGCCATTTCCAGCTACAATAGTCATTCACACTGTATTTCTGGTCAATGAGGTTTTTAGAATGGACAATAAATTTGGTTTATTTTCAAAAACAAGGACATTTCTAAGTGACCCCAAACTTTAGCTACAGAACAAGGTGCCCTCCATGTACTCACCCCTATCAAAACACAGCAAACATCCCCATTGCACACACACAAATCAGAAACCACTGGTCCATATCCGAAGATAGAATCCAAACATCTCATCTTTTGTGGGACATGGGCATCAAGAGGAATGCTCCAATTCAATAAGTCCTTGAGCCAGGACAAGTGATGTCACCATCCACTTCTCAGGTGACAGACAGTGACCTTGGACAAAATTGGGATACTAGATAGGCCAACGACAAAGGAGAACAAAAAAAACATTACGTTTGGAAAGAACACTTGAAACAGGGCAATAGGGAGATCAAAGTGTATATATATATTCATGGCGAAAACTGAAAACATAAGACGTTCGTCACGTCCTTAAAGGAGATGTTGAGTGCAGAGAAATTGGCCCTGAGAGAGGAGACCAGCGAATGTGGGAAGACATATCTTTCTAGAGACAGCTTTTCACAAAATCAAAACACTTGCATTTCAGCCTCAGCTCATTTGGTATTCTCCAATGCTGACAAGAAAAAAAAAGTATTAATCTATAAACACAGCTTCCCTGTTTCACAAACACACAATTTGGCACGCACAAAATCTCAAATTGCACATTATGCACGCAATGTACTTAATTCCTCATTTCATAGGCATATTGTAGCTGGCAGAAGAATCTGGGTCAAATTCAGCTGTTTGTTCTCGTTCCTCTCTCTAGGTCGGAGTGCTGCTGCAGGCTGGGAGCGCTCTGTTACTGACAGGAGCATCAAAGGGAATGGCAGAAGTTCAACCAAGAGCCTTCAAGAGGCCACCTACACAAAGTGGTGTGTCAGAGACACGAGGAGTTCAGTTACCGTGACACCACTCACAACACAAAACAAGGTGTTTCAGACACAAAAGGCTGAAACTGTGTACGTGTGTGTGATTATATGCCGTAATGCAGGGGTCTCCAACAGGTAGATGGAGAGCTACCAGTTTCTCGCAGCCCACCTATGAGTAGCTCACCAAATCATTCTGAAAGTACATGCATTTTTCATGGTTTCCATTGCAAACTGTCATCAATAATTCTCACAAGTATTAGACACCTCAAGCTCCTGGCTACTACCCAATCAAAGCCACATTGACATTATCCTGGTTAGCCCCTACTGGCTTAAAAACATAAACATAATATCTGCCAGCAATATTGCTCCCGTCTGTCTGTTTGGTGCACACATTTGTCTATCACTCTGTGTGTAGCCAATTTGTGATGCTAATGATAACAGCCTTGTTGGTTGAAAAACATTCCCTAAAACCTTCTCAATTAAAAGTGTTAACTGCAAAGTAGGCTTACCTGACAGAAGTACAGTTTCAGTCAAAAGTTTGGACACCTACTCATTCGAGGGAGAATGCCAAGAGTTTGCAAAGCTTCCATCGAGGCAAAGGGGTGGATACTATAAAGAACCTAAAATATATTTTTATTTATTTAACACTGTTAACACCAACATTGTTGGTTACAACATATGTATTATTCATAGTTTTGATGTCTTCACTATTATTCTACAATGTAGAAAATAGTAAAAATAAAAATCGTTTGACTGGTACTATATATATATATATCATGATTATTGGTATCAATTGGGTGGCGATTTGTTTGCATAACATGTGCTGCAGCAGTAGGCCTAACAGCAGAAACATTGCTAGACTGACACATTCCACTCTCGCTAGATAGGCAATAAAAGGGGAATAACAATTTAAAACAGATCTAAAAAACATCAATGTGTTGTTCTCTATGAAGAATTGAAATCTTGAGTAAAAAAAATTTAAAAAAAGGGGGAAAAAAGGGGGAAAAAAATCACAGAACAGAGGAAAGCTAACTGGGGGGAATGTTAATGTTACAGCATTATTTTAAAATGGATTACATTCAGATTGTGCCACTGTCCTACACACAAAAGACCATAATGTTAAAGTAGAATTTGTTTTAGACATTTCTACAAATTAAAAAATTAAAGCTGAAATGTCTTTAGTCAATAAGTATTCAACCCCTTTATTACTGCAAGCCTAAATAAGTTCAGGAGTAATACATTTGCTTAACAAGTCACATAATAAGTTGCATGGACTCGCTGTGTGCAATAATAGTCAACATTATCTTTGAATGAATACCTCATCTCTGTACCCTACACATAATTGTAAGGTCCCGCAGTCGAGAAGTGAATTTCAAAACAGATTCAACCAAAGAAAGAGGTTTTCCAATGCTTCACAAAGAGCACTTATTGGTAGATATGTAAAGGTAAAAATGCAGACATTCAATATCCCTTTGAACATGGTGAAGTAATTAATTACACTTTGGATGGTGTATCACACACAGTCACTACTAACATACAGGCGTACTTCCTAACTCAGTTGCCGGAGAGGAAGGAAACCACTCAGGAATTTCACCATGAGGCCAATGGTGACTTTAAAACAGTTACAGAGTTTAATGGATGTGATAGGAGAAAACTGAGGATGGATCAACAACATTGTTGTTACTCCACAATACTAACCTGATTGACAGAGTGAAAAGGAAGCCTGTACAGAACACGCATCCTGTTTGCAACAAGGCACTAAAGTAAGACTGTAATACATGTGGCAAAGATATTGTTTGGGGCAAATCCAACACATCATTGAGTACCACTCTTCAAACTGTATTTCCAAGCATGGTGGTGGATGCATCATGTTATGGATATGCTTGTCATCGGCAAGGACTAGGGAGATTCAGGTTAGAAAAAGAAACGGAGCTAAGCACAGACAAAAACCTAGGAGGAAAACCTGATTCAGTCTGCTTTCCAACCAATACTGGAAGACAAATTCACCTTTCAGCAGGACAATAACCTTAAACACAAGGCCAAATACAACACTGGAGTTGCTTAACAAGACAGCGAATGTTCCTGAGTGGCCCGAGTAACAGTTGACTTAAATCTACTTGAAAATCTATGACAAAACTTGAAAATGCCTGTCAAGCATTGATCAACAACCAACCTGAGAGCGTAAAGAACAAAATAAAAATAAAATAAAAAATGGGCAAATATTGTACAATCCAGGTGTGCAAAGCTCTTAGAGATATGTTGTAACTTTGTCATTATGGGGTATTGGTGAGACATTTAAATATTTCATCCATTTTGAATTCAGGCTGAAACAACAAAATGTGGAAAAAGTCAAGGGGTATGAATACTTTCTGAAGGCACTGAATACCGACAGAAAACATCTGTTGTACACCAAGGACACGGGGGAAATTTGCAGGGTAGAAGAGAAGTGTGCTTATTTGAAAGTTTAAAAAAAATGAAGTAGCTCTCATGCTAGAAAAGGTTGGAGACCCCTGCCATAATGTGTGTGCCTACAAACCGTAATGCAGGGTTCTCCCAACAGGTTGATTGCAAGCTACCAGTAGCTCGCAGCCCACCTACGAGTAACTCGCCAAACAATTCCGAAAGTATACTACATTTTTCATGTGTTCCATCGCAAACCGTCAAACAAATATCACAGCTATCAAGCTACCGTGTAAATCAACACAATATTGGCTTTATCCCACCCCTGATTAGCCACTCTTGGCTTAAAAAGCCAAACCTAACACAATATCTGCAAATTCCTTTCCAGCCACATTGACCCCGTCTGTCTACACACGGTGCATGCATTTGTCTATCACTCAGTGTGAAGTCAGTTGATATGGTAACTGTCGTGGGTTGACAGAAATACTTTCCCTAAAACCTTTCAAATTAAATGTTAACTGCAAAGTAGGCTTACCTAGCAGAAGTATATCATGAGTAAGTATATCATTTATTTATTATTTGCAAACTCTGCCATGAAATGAGCAGCAGCAGTACAGAACCGTCGCTAGACAGGCACATTGCTCACTCGCTAGATTCGCAATGGGTTTAAGAAAAAAAGAGGGATTACACAAAAAAACATTTCTTCGTTTTTTTTTTTTACAGAGAGCCCAAAAAAGAGAGCCCCGAAAAAAAGATTGATTTAACAATTGACATGGCCTCAGAACATACAATTTCATTGTTCCTTTTTGAACAATTGTAATTGAGAAACAAAAAAACCCTCTAAAACCAGGAAATATACAACTGAGAAAAGAGAGTGGTTTATTAACCATTATTTTACCAGGTTTATTGACAGAAGTGTACAAGAGAAAGTAGTGCACTAAGAACCCAAGGAAGAGTTGCAGGGGAGAAGAGAAGAACGTGCCTATTTAAAAGCTAGAAAAAGACATTTGTAGCTTGCGACTTGTTTAATTTCTTTTTAAAGTAGCTCATGCTAGAAAATGTTGGAGACCCCTGACGTAATGTGTCTATGTACTACTGTGGGTGTGTGTAGGTCTGTCCATTTCCCTCTCATAACATTGTAACAACCCCATCCAAAAACCAAACTCCAGTCCGCACAGTTAAAATAAAGTCAGCTACTAACTACGAGAAGAGAGGATCGGGGAAGCATCTGTGTCCCACTGTGCTCTAAACACACGCACACACACGACCCTCTGGAGGCAGCCACTGGGGAGAGGTGGGACGAATAAGGTCAAAGGCCCAGTTAGAAATAGAATTTCTAAAAGTAGCCCAGCGATATCCATCAAATCAAGTTCAAAGGAAACTAAATTGTGCTGGCAACGCAGAGTGGTGGGAGGAGGATTGGTCCAGCCTTCATTACACAAGTATGTAAAAACAGGGCTCTAGCGTAGTTGAGAATGCTCCCACAGCTTAAAGTGCGGGACAAGAGAGCATTAATGATCGAATGAGAACACCGTCTCCCCTCTTCGCCAATCTCTACTCGTTCATTCTCCACCCAACACAACAAGTTACATAAGTGCCATCCCTTTAGCTAGGGGCCATTAGAGCTGGTCAAGTAAACTGACAAAGCTGCATTCTTCTCCATTCACACAGCCCCGTGGCCCCGGCAAGAAGGCCATCTTTGTGGGCCACACAAGGACCCAATTAAACCAGAGAGCGCCAAGAGGCGTCGCCACAGAGAGGAGACAACAGGGCTAACTGCAAACACTGCAGTGCCTATGATTCTTCTATGACCAGGAAGACTCCAAAGTCGTACACATTGTATTCAGATCTGTATTTTCTTTTGGTGGATAGACACAATGCTTCGTGGTAAGTTAGTGAGTAAATAAAGGAGTGGAAGAGTAGTCGGAGAACATAGGAATGTAGTGACGATAGGCCTAAATTGTAACCAAGCACAGACAAGAGAGAGAAGTCAGCAAGGACAACTGGGTTCAGTGAGATATCCTAATCTCTCACCTGTTTACTACCAACATAGGGAGAGTCCATAGGACTACATGATATTATCCAGCTTCAACTCACCAAACACACTGGCAGGTTAAAGCAAGCCCTAAGGGTGGATATCTGTCACCATCATAACTCGGGCCAACAACGCCAAAAATCGACCGTAGAGCCTGGCTGCTGACCCATGTACAAGACAGGTACAGAACGCAATCACAGGTCAATGTAGGGGCAGAGAACAGATACAACAGCTCTTGTTGACAAGCCTTCACTTTACTTACCCACCCTCTGTCCTGTTCCCACACATCACATCTATATATCCCCAAAGCCATCACTAATTCCTCACCTCCATGTGAAATTGAGTTGGAATGCAGATGGGACTGATAATGAGGGTGCGACTCCCTCCACAGTTCAATAGGAAGGAGCTGATGAGGTAAGGCTATTCGCTATGGAGCACGTACACACAGGACTATAGCCTTTTTCCTGTTATCTGTAGCCTGTTCAATGCATAGACGATCTAACAATGACAATTCCATAAACAACCCGTGACAACATCTACACCACGCGACTGACCCCAAATGACCTGCTAGGATTACAGAAGCCCCACCTGACCCAGTGTGGGGCGACAGGTAGCCTAGTGGTTAGAGTGTTGGACTAGTAACCGAAAGGTTGTAAGATCGAATCCCTGAGCTGACAAGGTAAAAATCTGCCTTTCTGCCCCTGAACAAGGCAGTTAACCCACTGTTCCTAGGCCTTTGAAAATAAGAATGTGTTCTTAACTGACTTGCCTAGTTAAATAAAAAGGTAAATAAAATAATAAACAATTCCAAATTAAAGCAGCTCTAATCTAGCTTGACGACTCACACTCAATTCTTCCACTGCTCTGCGGGTTCGCTACACACTTCAAATTACTTCAATTAAGGCTGTCGGACTAAGGTGAAGAGGGGCATTTTACAAAACAGTCATCAGCGATTGGATTGACTCCAATCAAAGTATAAAAGCCAATGATGAATTTTCAAAACCGCTGCGTCACCCACGTGTGTTCTGGACCAACCCATCGATTTCTGGGCCAACCAGACGGCCCCGAATGCGTTCGTATTCGGTGAAGGGTCGGGGACGTACTCCGATCCAGACTTATTGCGAAGAAGAAGCTAATGTCCATGGGCGTGGTGTAGCGTTTGGCATGAGCAAGGAGTCTGGGTAGCCAGGCAAAATCTAATCCAGTTATCCATTCTAAACCGTACACTCCCTCCAGATGCATGAAAACTGCTTGTTTGTTTGTGTTATATGACAAGTGAAAGCAACCAGGCTAACAAAGATTAAACCATTTTACACATCTAACAATGGCGAGTGATGGGAAAATATTTGTTTGTTCAATTTTTTGGCACGTCCACTCTAAAAATGTAGCCCAATCCTTTTAAAGAGTGAGTCCACTGATCCACAATCGGCATAGATATCTTATGCCACGAGAAAGCAGATTAACTCCATGTTATGCTGGGGAGAGAGAGGATGTGTGTGTTCATGGAGTGGGTGGAATATGCAGAGTAAAACAAATACAAGTTCTGTTTTGGAGTAAGGCAGGTATAATAACTGACTAAAAACAATTGGAGGCTAAACTTGTTGAATCTAGATTTTCTTTGTCAATGCCACAAGCCTGGGACTACCAAAAGACCTTACTATGAAGTATTATTACAATCCGAGAACACACCAATTCGTCTGCTTTTTCAGGTCTAGTAACTTGTTCTGATAAGACACGCCGGAAGTTATTTTAGCCTCACATGTCATGCGTCATACATATACACACAGGCCCAATCTATTGTAAGACATACACCCTGTTAATAAGAGGATTAAGGGAAAATGACGACAAGGATGACAGAAAGGGAGGCGTCACGGGGGACTAATTGTGCTGTGACCCATGTCTGTGCTGTCAGGTTGCATGACAGCGTTATTACAGAGTATCAGATGTCCTAGGGACAGACAAGGCGTCACCGTTTCAGGTGACACAAACAAAAAACGGGAACTGGGGAAGCCTCTGGTGTCGGCTTCCTCTGGGAGGTGGAAACCAGACAAGGCAGGGAAACAAACCAATGAACCAGTCCTATGCACTAGGCAGAGCAAGCACAGTACATAAAGGTACGCAAGCTGCTTAAAGCCCCGCAATATAGACTGCAGAGACACAATGTAAAACAAAAACACCTCTGTAAGCTCAACCATGATACAAAGGTAAGGGAATTAGCCAATATAAGCTTCCAAGGCAAAAATCCAATGATGGTTTCTGTGGTAAGAAACCATGCTGCTGTGTGATAGTGTGGACATGGCTGGTCTTACCTGAAGGGAAGATATGAAGAATTGGAGCCTGAGATCAGAGCCCTGTAGGCCTCCTCTGGAGTCTTCTTCAGGTAGATGACCTGAGAGAGGGAGAGAGACGAGGAAGCAGTTCATAAACCATGACTGAATTTACTAAAATCGTTCCATGATTTTGGTAATCCTCCAACTTCCCGATTGATTCAGGTTTTGAAAAGATTGGTTCTCAGAGCACTAATATAGCATGATCGGGAGACAAGGACACAGAATGTGTCACAGATGAGATTCCACAGGCAACAGCATAGAGGCCAGTAGGCCACGTTTCAGCACCACGGGCTCTCCAAATGGAGAACATAAAAAGCACACGCTAGTTAAGTCATCCATTCATGAACGTGTTGCTCTCCCAACCGTGTCAGCAAAGCAGGTAGCACATCTGAACCAACGATAAAAACCAAACACTGCGGAACTCAACACCTCAGCGTCCCACATCCATACAAGGAGTAGCAACGACAGAGTGGAGCAGCACGTCTGCCATTTCACTTCCACTGAATAAGTTAATTTATCTGCTAGAGTAGAAGGTGTGTTCATAACATTTGGATGTAGAGGACCAGATTTAGCTAATTATTACATGTAAAAATAAAAATATATATTTTTAAAGGCTTGCAAAAAAAATTACTCTGAACAACGTAAATAAAGACAATGTGAACAACCAGTGAAAACTGCCCCGGGACCGGTTGGTCGTAACACTATGTCCGACGTAAAATGTGTTCTACGGGCAGACATAAAAATGTTACCTGTTGCACCACCTGGGCGTTAGCCAATCTACGTGCTACGCCTGGGCGTACATTCTATGTCTAGTAGAGAGAAGGCATAGGGCGTTCAACTGGGACATTCTTTCATGACACACACAGAAAAGAGTGTCTAGAGTGTCTAGAGTGTCTATATTTTCAAAAGGACGTGAGTTTCGTATTCATATATCACAACCTCTGTGGGCTTTTCGAGTTGCCTATACGCGAGTCAATAGCAAAAGTAACACACTTGATTAATACACTACATTACAGCACGCTAAATGTGTCTGATCAGAAATCAGCAACTAATTGATCCAATAACCAAATATACAGACGGAGATTCAGTGAAACAGAATCAAGTTGATTGATTATCAGATTATCAAGGGTTTTTACTCGGAATATAGCCCAGGCAACTACATGAGTGAGGAGCAAAACGATCCACCTGTTATACTAGGCTAGCAAAGGCAACATTACATGCTAGCAAAATGTTCTGACAACTGATAGACGTTCATGATGATAATCTAGTTTGCTAATTTTCCCAGCCTAATTGGAACCAAATACTCAAAACGAAGATTCTGTGAAAAATCCATCAATGTCAGATTTCTGTTATCAAGAGAAGTCCCCCCACGGTTGTCTCAAAGCAGCGCGATAACGCTGTCCCAATCATAACGGTGCTGAAATTACAGTTGACAACACACGGCTGTTCCTTTAAAGTATCTAAAACGGTTGGATGACTTTGGAAGTTTCTGTAAGCAACAACACGATAAATGCCTTTAATGGCAGTCTACTTATTTCCGTAATTCAGTGATAGTAATTACTGATTGATCCATACAGTTGTGGTTAAGAAAAGTCATGCATAGAGGTGGGTTTGCAAAGCGATGGGACTTGCCTCGCAAAGTTTAGAACTGCCATGGGGATGGTAACAGCCTAGCAATGGCCGCTGCCTAGCAACCATCAATATGAAGCATTAAATCTCATGAAAGCGCATTGCTTAAGCCGGACTTAGCTATGACTAGTCTTATTTTTGGTTGGTGCAACAGGTGTCAATTCTGATCCCAAAGTCAGAAGTAGCTACACCAACCGACCTAGCGTTTAAGACCAACTTTCTTACACCCAACTGCTGTAACAGGACCCTGGCTTGAACAATTAGCAAATCTGGCCTAGAGTGCCAATATTCAAAGGTTGACTGGATGATTTGTCTCGACTAGGGGCCATGCATGGGAGAGTGGGCTTGTGAATGCAGCTTTTGTGTCAGTGGGTCTGGTGACACGGAGGCCAAACAGTGCATGAAGCCGGCGTCTTCTCAGCAAGTAGAACAGAGCTTTGTCATTCCTGCTCCCGCTTCATGAAATATTCACCAGTCAGACAATTGGATCCATCAAACACGCACCAGATTAAACTATTTCGCTGGTGTGGGAGTGTGTTGTCCCACGTGATCCATCCTATAGAATGTGGGCCAGCTGTTTGTCCCACATATAATCCTCTCGGGTTGAAAGCGGGTCATTTGTATTAAAGAGCAGCACCACACTTCTGTAATGAGAGCAGGGCCAGGAGGGCTCCTCAGAGCCCACCCAATCACGTGACCAGATCAATGGAGACCCACTTGGAAAGAAAACACAGGGAGTAGCAGACCTCCCTGCCGTGTTCCCAGTACATTCTCTCCTTATTAAAGTCAACACAATCCACATGATGTAGCTACAGAGGTTATAACAACGCAGACAAACGTCCCATATCCCATCTAAATTGGTTCAATCGCAGTTCATGAGGCACGATATTGATTTCTCAATGCTATGTCCTCAGTATGCATTTGAGAGCTAATGACTCATGCAGCTGGGAGACACTATATGACCTGGTTTTGAAAGAGAATGTGATATTTCAGTGTCAATGAATGAAACGTTCATCTTGGGCATCGGTCAAGGTTCAGGCAAAATTTAGCTCAGCGCTTCGTTTTGTGCATCTACCCTGGAGAGATGGTCTAGGAAGGAATAAGTGATAGCAGCTTAAAATGAGGGTCACCGAGTGACAGATTAGACACACCATCAGTGCAATACTCTTCCAACAACGTTACCAGTCTCCTATTGGCCAATACAGGAAATGTATTCTGCTGCCGCTCTGCACACACAAAGCTTGTTAGCTATCTCTGGTCCAACGTTAAGCCAACGCTCTGAAGGATGCGAGTCACTGATTGGTGCTTTATAAGCACTGATTGATTAATGATGAGCTATATATAAAAACAGGTTTAAAAAGGAACGATATAAAATGTTACTTTATGCTTTGAACTGGTTCAGAACTTTTCGCTTGTTGGAAATGTGGAATCGAAGGAAAACAAATGTATTGTTCCATTCAGAACGAAACTATTGAAAAATAATTTGTTACAACCCCTGCGTTGTTTACAGAGTAAAACAGCTTATATAATTTGGCTTCTGAAGGTACAACATTTAAACTAAGCTCATGAGGCATTTATAAGTTCTTTGTCAAGAATCAATGGGTACATATCATTAATTCATAAATCCCTTAAATAGCTATATACCCTTTAAAAAGGAGTCTACCCAAAATCCAGAAACTCCCAAGTGATTTCATACATCGAAACAAGTTCAGTGGAGTTTAATTCTAGAAGTTGCAGGTGTTATTGTGTTATTACCATTGCACCATATAATGTAAACATAAGGTGTGCTCTACAGGTTAGCATACAGTGCACTCTGAAAGTAGTTAGACCCCTTGACTTTTTCCACATTTTGTTATGCTACAGCCTTATTCTAAAATGGATTCAATAAAAAAAGTTCCTCAGCAATCTACACAGAACACCCCATAATGACAAAGCAAAACCAGGTGAAATAAATTCTGCACATCTCTTTTTTTTTTTGGAAGTATTCAGACCCTTTGCTATGAGACTCGAAATTGAGCTCAGGTGCATCCCGTTTCCATTGATCATCCTTGAGATGTTTCTACAACTTGATTGGAGTCCACCTGTGGTAAATTCAATTGATTGGACATGATTTAGAAAAGCACACCTGTCTATATAAGGTCCCACAGTTGACAGTACATGTCAGAGCAAAAACTAAGCAATGAGGTCAAAAGGTATTGTCCGTAGAGCTCTGAGACAGGATTGTGTCGAGGCACAGATCTGGGGAAGGTAACGATTTTTTTTATAGCATTGAAGAACACACTGGACTCCATCATTCTTAAATGGAATAAGTTTGGAACTACCAAGATTCTTCTTAGAGCTGGCCACCCAGCCAAACTGAGCACTCAGGGGAGAAGGGCCTTGGTCAGGGAGGTGACCAAGAGCCTGATGGTCACACTGACGGAGCTCTACAGTGCTAGACGGAAGCCAGACCTCAGTAAAAAGGTACATGACAGCCCACTTGGAGTTTGGCAAAATCCACCTAAAGGACTCAGACCATGAGAAACAAGATTCTCTGGTTTGATGAAACCAAGATTGAACTCTTTTGGCCTGAATGCCATGCGTCACATCTGGAGGAAACCTGGCACCATCCCTACAGTGAAGCATGGTGGTAGCAGCATCATGCTGTGGGGATGTTTTTCAGCGGCATGGACTAGTCAGGGTTGAGGGAAAGATGAACGAAGCAAAGTACAAAGAAATCCTTGATGAAAACCTGACTCCAGAGCACTCAGGACCTCAGACTGTGGTAAAGGTTCACCTTCCAACAGGACAATGACCGAAAGCAAAAAAGCCAAAAATGCAGGAGTGGCTTCAGGACAAGTTTCTGAAGTTTCTTGAGTGGCCCAGCCAGGGGCCAGACATGAACCCGATCTAACATCTCTGGAGAGACCTGAAAATAGCTGTGCAGCGATGCTCCCCATCCAACCGGACAGAGCTTGAGAGGATCTGCAGAGAAGAAATGGGAGAAACTCCCCAAATACAGGTGTGCCAAGCTTGTAGCCTCATACCCAAGAAGACTCGAGGCTGCCAAAGTTGTTTCAACAAAGTTCTGCGTAAAGGGTTTGAATACTTACGGAAATAAAATAAAAATATACATTTGCAAAAAAAATCTAAATACTTGTTTTTGCCTTGTCATTATTGGGTATTGTGTGTAGATTGATAAGCATATATATTTTTTTTAAATCCATTTTAGAATAAGTCTAACGTTAAAGAAAAGAAAAAGTGGAAAAAGTCAGGGGGTCTGATTACTTTCCGAATGAACTGTATATACCCTATTCATTTATGACAGGGGGGGGGGGGGGGGGGGGGTGAGAGACAACCGACATTGTGCCACCTTATATTGCGATAAATAGACAGGCTATTTAATGTTTTGGGCTAATATGAAAACAGAAACCAACTAAACGGTCCCGCTCAGATGTTCGTGATAAACAATCATTCAATAAAGTAAAGTTAAGCTACTTAATCACTAGATACAAAAAAGGAGAAAAAAAATCAAGGACACCAGGGTTTATGGGCATCAAAATCCCTGTGATTGCAAAAGCAACCTAACTTCTTATCATTACGTTCCTCAATTTCTGTAAGAATTGTCGTAACGTATTCAAATTCTCTGCAGCACAAACATTCCTCATTCGAGGTATTGGAGCATAATTGCCAAAACTGCACCACCAGTCTGTTGATCCTGGGCATGAGTTGGGTCAGTGGTGGAGCTTCTGCTGCGGCAGCGACGGCCAACTGAAGCTCAATTTGCCTCAATTCTTCATCCAAATACTCAGGCTCAAATAAATACGGTTCGACGACACCGGTGACTTTCCAGAGTTCTTCACAACTTGCGAGTATTTTGTCATCAGACAGATTTGTAGGTTGTTGTTTACCTTGTATAAACTAATGTGTAACGCAGTCTACACTTCTCAGAAAAAAACAACATCTGGGAATAAGGTCATAATGTGAAGTTTCTACATAGCAGGGATTCCCCCGAGAGCACACATGCACAGCTGTTATCCATCTCAGCTACTGTGGCAGTCGCCAACATTAAACAATTATATAAATTAGGGAATCATTTGAATCATCAATTCACTGGCAAAGGAGCAGAGCGAGGCCTGCATCCAGCAACGTCACGTGAACCTTTTTTGCAGTGGTTTCAGTACAGCACTACATGGAGAAAGGGGGAGGGAGGACAAACTCCACTTAACTAGTTTCAATGTACGGAATCACTTGGGAGTTTGTGGATTTTGGGTAAACTTATCCTTTAAGGTGAGTGGATCAACTCCTATTTGTTGTTAGAAAGTGCAGTACAACAAATTCCTTCCCGCATGGATAAATATTGAAGAGCATCTGACCATGTGTCAATATGGCTAGTGTCTAGACATGCTGAGAGGACAAAGCTAGCATGGAACCTTAAGTACAGCTGTGCATAGGACAGTATGTTATACAGGGTTCACTTCAGGGGTGTCTGCTGTTTGGGGAGGACCAGGGGTTATTACGGCATACAACCTTCCTCCTGCCACTGTTATCCAGGATAGGAACCCAAATCCAGATTATAATCCAGCATGCCCCTGCTGCAACGCTGCTTATTAATATCTCCTCCCAGAGCTATGTGGCCTGCCTCGCCTGCTAGCAAGACAAAGAGTGCTACAGACAAAAGGCCCTATTCAATCAAACCCAGGCCAGCAATACAATATTACTTGGGGATTTAGATAGGCTAGCTAGTTAAGAAACTGTAAACATGGTTGAGATACACAACTGTGGTTTATCAACCATGCGTTTAGACATTAAGGGCCAAAACCAGAATGAAGCCCGATATAGCATATATCCTGCTTACCTTAGAGGAGGGTCAAGTTCAGGTTTATTAAAGCCTCTAGATGCTGGGCATCACAATGGAAATATTCAGAGAAGGGCCTTAAGTTATATACAAAAGGTTGTCATGACCGATGCTGACCCCTCCATCTGTTCCCTTGGGGTAAGGACTGGGCACAGTCCACTAAGTGAAACACTACTGACCCACATTGCCGGAGATAATCATCATGTCATCTGTCATAAGCCATGTCATCATCACAGCAACAGAAGCACTACATAAATCCCCAAGTTTACTGCCACGTGACAGAGAAGCCAGCTGGCAGGGGATGCCGTCACACATTACAGTTAAGGCTGGTATCTGATTGGAAGCGAAAGGACAGCCTTCAACCATGGATGGCTGGCAGCAAGGGGCCAAATGAATAGGGCCTAGTGCAACAGGAGCTGCTGGGCATTCAAAAGGGCTGGAAGATAATGTCCTGCCACAATGGCTCTGAGGACAATAGGGCTGACTATATATAAAATCAGCAGCTCCCATCCATTTCTATTCTGACTCCGAGTCAGAGAGATCTGGCTGGCATGGCTAAAACGGCAGGGGTTGTCACCTTGAAGGAAGTCAGCACTGGCTGAAAGAAGCACTCAAAAAGGCCTTGATTGACAACAATACCGGTGAAACCAAATAAAAACAATACGCTAGGGAAAATGTGCATTGGCCCATCTGGGTATATTGATACTAAAGCAAAATGGGTTGAGCTGCATTACTTAGGGAGGTGCAGCATGACATAATGCCCCAAAATACACTATTCCCCTTGCATAACTTCCTTTCCCTGCAGTGAGCGAGAGAGAGGACACTCACAGCATAGGCACCGATTAAAACAGCAGCGTTGGCCCTTTTCCGCTGGTCAAAGCTGGTGTAGTGTACGATTCGCTTTCTGGTCAGTGTGAAGGACTGCAGACAAAAGGAGAGAACACACGTAAGGGGAAAAAAAACAACCATTAAAACATCACATTAAAAGGTATTTAGATTAGAACAATTGACCAAGATATCCACAAACACTGGATGAGTCAAACTCAAACAAACCATGTCTAAACGATGGTTAGGTGACCATAGGTTGTACAGTACTATGCATGATCATGTATTTATATGTGGCATAAACATACGCTAGGCCTATATAAAAGTTAGTGGCAGAAAATAGAAATCAACAACGATGAACTCGTCAGCTTCCTATCTTCTACCCAAGTGAAAGATGCAAGAACATGGCAATTTGAGCTAATTAATAGACCTGAAAGCACATCTAGTTCTGGCTTGTATATGATATTACTCAAGTTTTTTTCTGCCATTGAAATCCTTGGGCGGGCCGCCTAACTGTTTTCGGGACGCCCAGGACAAGCTATGAAAAAATATATAACTTTTAAATTATTTTCACGATGGAAAAAGGCTTTCAGTGTAAACTTAAAATGACAAAAAAAAGTGAATTATAATATAATCTTTGAGAACTAACAATCACTAGCTAGACAGTCAGGGAGAATTGAAAAAATCCAAAACCAATTAATTTTGCAGTATTGATTTTGTTATGTTTCAGCAAAAGAACAGCATTAGCCATGGCAAAATGCATAGAATTGCAGGATATTTGATTTAAAACTGCACAAATCTCTCAGCGCCATGGAGAAATTTGTAGAATTGCAGGAAATTGGCTTAAATTCACTAAATCCTCTACACTGCCAAGATGGGGGCCGAAAAGATGGGCCGACACGCCCATTGCCGTGCCCACCACCTAAGCACGTTTTAGTTTCAGAAAAACCCTGATATGTTCAGATGCAGACAGGATGTCGTCACCGCTGGCAGGACAGCTGGGCTGCAGGTGTGTGTGACAGCGTGTGCCGTGTTTTCGTTCAGAATCACTGCCAGAGGGGGCCAAAGCACTTGGAAGCAGCAAAGGCAAGCTAGAAGATAGACACAAATCCAGTCGCTGCTACAAAGGCCTAATCAGAAATGTGAGGAGCAGCATGCTCAAGTCTCTATACTAATTGAAGTGTGGTATGGAAATTAAACTGTACAGGCTTGTAAGGATGACCTATGTTTTCCTCTCGGAGGAAAAGACTTAGGCAGCAACTTCCATTGGATGGGTGTGGGAGGAATATTTATCCATAGCAAAAGACATCGGGCCTGGTCATGAATCAATACCATCATCTAGGCCTGAGGGAAGTGACCTACTTGTTGCATTTATGGCAACAATATGCTAGTGTTTATAGAGAAATTAAATTGCTATATCTTAGAGAAATGTAACAATGAAAACATAGTCTATATTGGATTCTGGGGGAAACAGACTTAATCTGCTGTAATGTTTTCACTTTATATGCAAAATACTTCAGACTATCTAACAAGGTTTGCTGGATGATGTAGGTCTAGACTAAAATAGTAGGCCTAAACCTCCACGATATTGAAGCAATACACGTGGATGGATTTGATTTATGGTTTTGAATCTACTCGACTTCGCAAATGTGGTGAGCAGTGACAGACGTTTACACTTCCTTGATCCTCTCTGGGTAAAGGTCAGGGCAAAAAAAAAAAAAGTTGAAACATCACTAAAAAGGTTAAGTTAAACAAAACCGAGGCCAGGCCATACACATGCATGAGTGGTGAGAGGATGTGGAAACAGGGTAGATGAGTGGGGGCAAAAACACAAATCAAATGGACTCAAGTCCAACAGGTGTGGGATGGGCAAAGTGTAATTGTCAAAGGGACAACCTGACTCATTTCACAGACATTTCAGCCTCCAAACTGTTTCATTTCAGCATTTCTCAATCAGGGTTGTCCACTTCTCCTTGTATTTTTCTCTCCAGACGATACTCAGCTTGTCATGCAGCAGATTCAAACCAGTGAGGTTCAAAGGAATGCCGTCCCTAAGGCAACAAGCTGTTCATAACAAACACCGGAGGGCGAAGCGCAGGGGCATGGAGAGAAATGGGGCAGTGGTAAAAACATCATGCTTGCTTGAGACTTTACCTTCAACATTGACCAACATCTACATATGACAGACCTACAGATTGTCTGCATCGACGGAAAATTGACAGGACAAAAAGACAAGACGCAGAACCTCTATTAATGACACTATCTGAGAGTTACATTCACAAGGTGGTAGAAGGACATGAGTTAGACAAGTGGTTCTCAACTGGCTTTGCCTCGGGACCCAAATTGTTCCAAGTTGTTTCAGTCGTAACGCAATATTCGTGTGGTGAAAAATAATCACCAAAATACAATCTGAAAACGATTTTTAATACTATATTGATAGTAAATGTAGCATTTACAGGTCAACGAAACAACATTCCCACCTCTTTCAATTTCAATAATTAAATTATGCTAATATTCTTGATGAAGAATGTTAATAAACTCTGGTTTGAGACCAAAAAATCAACGAAAATATTGAAAATACTGTGAATGAAGGATCAATTTTAAAAAGACTTGAGGTAACATTATTTAAACATTTTAATTCATAAATTACATAAACCAGATAGAAATTGTGTAGAAATTAAGGTTAGACTGGAGTATTTAAAATATATATATATATTTTTTACTCAGTCACCCTGCACCCATCCAGTTGAGAATAACCGAGTTACACAAAAGCAATGGGACCTCCCCTTGACTAGGGTCTTGTGAAGGTTTTGGCCTGGTGGGCCTTTTAAAAGGGCAATTGAAAGCTAAAATTGAGTAGACCTAGATAGAACTTCACATCACCTAGACCCCATTTAGATTTGAAGATAATATAGATGGCTGAACAAGCAACATATCTGGAGAATTTATGTACCCTGAATGTCAACAAGAAGTCATAAATACTCAGGTTAGCCTAACAAACTAACTTCATGTAAAATCATGGCATAAACGTGAGTTACAAATCATAAACCTCAACAATGTAATGACTCCTGGATAAAAGCCAGGCCCTGATTGAACTCAAATTCTAATGCACATCAACAAATAATAACAAAGGTAGATCTATAAACAAAATGCCTCTCCTGTTACCAAAAGTGGTAATAACACTCCCGATTTCACTTGCACCAAACATGACAAACAGTATCATCTAATCATTATTTTGGGAGGCTCCAGAATAGACAAGAATATAGCTGTAGCTTATACTACAAATTGGACTAGATTGTGGTGTTGTGTCAGCCCAATAAAACTGCTGAGCAACGGGGAGCAATGAAGGCCAGCTTATCCTGGCATCTCCAATGACTCTCTCTGCCCGAGGGAAAGTGACAACGCAGTTTTGGGACAGGTGTAGGGTGGCTAAAAACAGAACACCAATAACTTCGCCAAAGCCCTAATTTACACGGTCTGAGGACTTTTGTTTTGTCCATTCATTCCATTCTTACCCTTCAAGTTTCACAATGCGAGGCACTGTCAAACAGAAAAAATTTTGGTAGGGCCTATGAATTTATTATTGTCCTTGCAAGTAACTACACTCTAGGCGAGGAAAAAATGTGTGGGTTTTGTAATTATCTAAAAACTAACCCCATAAACCACACTACTGTATGCGTTGCCATGTTCTCAAATGTCACAAACCTTGAAGTTGTTGTCAATTAGGGTGTGGGAGATAGAATTACACAAGTGGTTTTGTTGTCACAGATGCATACTGTACATTCTTACTGAGGGAGGTAAGGCTTGAGATAGAGGCACATGACTTACCTTCAGCTTTTTGTTGAGTTTACAACAATATCTATACAGCATGGCTAGGTGGAGGGGTCCAAAATCTGCATAGAAGCTGAAATATAATTAACATTTAAAAATGTCAGATTACTTATTTAAATTAATATTCTAAATGGAAATGTCTAATACAGAGATGACTAAGCTATCCTATTCAGTAATTAACCCCATCTGCTATATGTATTATCAATTAAATATGTGTGTATTGTAACCACAGCGGGGAGGGTTAAGCTTGTGTAAACCATTGGTCAACCCCAAGCAGAGTGGAACACAATGGTTTTATTAATCTGCGTTGGAAAACGTATAATGAAAAGCTGTTACATAATTGCAATGAAAGCTCCCTCAACAGCCCAAGCGACTTGTTGCCGCTGTCCAATAAAGTGTAGCTAATCAAATGCACTGAAGCGAACCGAAGTGAGAAGAGATTCTGGGAGGGAGAACACAAAAAAAAACAAAAAAAACTTACTTTTCATAGATAAATTCGTCATCCGTGCAGAAGTAGTGTGTGTTTGCAGTGCTTTTTGGTTTGCTTCTTAGGGTAGCAAAATATAATCGATCTGAAAATAAAAACATGGATACATTTAACAACAAACATTGCGGGAACATAAAAACCGCCATCCACCACACACTTTACAAAAGGAAGAATGCGTTTATGGCAACATTGTTTTACTCATGCGACTGTCTCGCTTCCCGCAAGCGGTCATTAAATAAGTAGCGTGACTTGCCGTACAAAGCTTGCTACGTTCAAGCAAATGTCAGTTTTAAACTCAAAAAGGCAGATTAATTCGCTAGTTTAATTTACTTTGAAAAGAGTTAAATATGAGTAATCAAGTTAGCAGTTCTCGAAAGCATGTGTCAATCACAGACAGAGAGGAGCCTGACCAGTACATTGGCTCGCTCGCGCTAACTAGTTAGTAGCCAGGTTGGCGAAATACTAACGTTATTGAGTTGGCTAACTTGATAACTGTTAGTTAACGTTAGCAAGTTCACACAACTACCTCATTTCCACTTACCTTTTATAAATTCAGAAGCTCCTATCAATTCTATGTCGTCTGCCATTTTAAACAAAGTTGAAAGAATAGCAGAATGTTTAAGACTGTCGAGAGGCATCGACACAGACAAGTTGCAAATACCAACTAAACTGGGAAAAAGTTAGCTAGATAACGGTATCAGACTATCTATAAGTACAGTAATAAAGTTAGCTGGATAGACAGAAGCTATCCTAGTTGCTAGCCACGCACTTTGCTCTACTCTGTCTAGGCTGAAAGAATAAATTACACGTCATTTTGGACATTCCGATTCGAAATCCATGCCCAAGTATAAAGTGAAGCCCTGCAGCAAAAAAATATTTGCATGCCTCTTGGTTTCATTCCGCGCTGCGTTAACAACTGAGGAAAATATCAATGCATTACAAACAACAGACGTCCTCTTCACTTCTTTCCCACATCGCACAAATCTTTTCCCTGCCATGATTGCGGATAGGGCGTCACATGGTATCCATCCAATCACCACACAAAGGCACGTTGCTAGGTCACGTCTACCTCAACCAATCAGCGATCAAAATCAGTTGTGCCGATACTCAACAATAGAGTTAAGGGCACAGTAAATAGAATAATAAAAACTCTATAACAGTATGTGTAAGCAACACTGTGTAAACAGGCCTATTTGAGTAAGACACTTTGTATGCCTGTTCAGCACGGCCCAGTGAATTATTGACAAAGTTATATCTGATATGAATTGCAAAATAACATAATGAGAATGAGATGCTATTAAATCTCCCGTGAGCAAATTCTGTGTGCAACTGACCAAATTACACAATATTTTACTTCTGAGTTAACAGAGATGAATTAAGCAACATGGCCCGAGGGGGTGTGGTATATGGCCAATATATCACGGCTAAGGGTTGTGCTAAGGCATGACGGAGTGCTAGAACACAGCCCTTAGCAGTGGTATATTGGCTATATATCACCAAACCCCCAATGTGCCTTATTGCTATTTTAAACTGGTTACCAACAGTGGTCGAAAAAGTACTAAATTCTCGTACTTGTGTAAAAGTAAAGATACCTTACTAGAAAATGACTCAAGTAAAAGTGAAAGTCACCCAGTAAAATACAACTTGACTAAAAGTCTAAAAGTATTTGGTTTTAAATGTACTTAAGTATCAAAAGTAAATTTAGTTTCTAAAATATTCTTAATTATCAAAAGTAAAAGTACAAATAATAATAAAAAATCCTTATATTAAGCAAACCAGACGGCACAATTATCTGGTTTTGTATTTATTTACGGATAGCCAGGGTCACACTCCAACACTCAGACATCATTTACAAACATGGCATTTGTGTTTAGTTAGTCAGCCATATCAGAGTCAGTAGGGATGACCAGGGATGTTCTCTTGATAAGTGTGCGAATCGGACCATTTTCTGTCCTGCTAAGCATGCAAAATGTTACAAGTACTTTTGGGTGTCAGGGAAAATGTATGGAGTAAAAAGTACAGAATTTTCTTTAGGAATGTAGTGAAGTAAAAGTAAAAATTGTCAAAAATAGAAATAGTAAAGTACAGGTACCCCAAAAAACTACTTAAGTAGTACTTTAAAGTATTTTTACTTAATTAAGTACTTTAGACCACTGGTTACCAACATAATTCATGTTTTGTCATACCCATGGTATACGGTCTGATATACCATGGTTTTCAGCTAATCAGCATTCAGAGCTCGAGCCACCCAGTTTATAAAATGCTATATAAACCACCCAGAACTATTGGTCCATGTCAAGCAGAAAGATTTGTACACTTTTGGGTAGCAAAGGGTTAATCGTATGAAATTGTTCCCCACAAGCCCCTGACCAAATTGATATGATAACCTCTCCAACAAAGTAGCTTTCTATGTTTTTCACACATTTATACTGTATATGTTGTAGCTACAATAGAATGTTTGCTGGCTGATAAAATAATGTTGACACAAATTAGAATGTTCGCATACTAATTGAAAATGACTATTAAACAACAATAGAGCATTCTACATACACTATATGACCAAAAGTAAGTGGACACCTGCTCGTCGAACATCTCATTACAAAATCGTGGGCATTAATATGGAGTTGGTCCCCACCTTTGCTGCTATAACAGCCACCACTCTCCTGGGAAGGCTTTCCACTAGATGTTGGAACATTGCTGTGGGGACTTGCTTCCATTCATCCACAAGAACTTTAGTGAGGTCTGGTGATCAGGCCTGGCTCACAGTCGGCATTCCAATTCATCCAAAAAGTGTTCAATGAAGTTGAGGTCAGGGCTTTGTGCAGGCCAGTCAAGTTCTTCCACACCACTCTGTACAAACCATTTCTGTATGGACCTCGCTTTGTGTGGGGAGGCATTGTCATGCTGAAACAAGAAAAGGCCTTCCCCAAACTGTTGCTACAACGTTGGAAGCACAGAATCGTCTAGAACGTAATTGTATTCTGTAGCGTAAGATTTCCCTTCACTGGAACTAAGGGGCCTAGCCCGAAGCATGAAAAACAGCCCTAAACCATTATTCCTCCTCCACCAAACTTTACAGTGGACACTATGCATTCGGGCAGGTAGCATTCTCCTGGCATCCGCCTTCTCCTCTGTTAGCCTTCTCCTGGATTCGGCCATTGGACTGCCAGATGGTGAATTCATCACTCCAGAGAACGAGTTTCCACTGCTCTAGAGTCCTCCGACACATGACACGCCTGTCCGCCTACTTCTTATCACACTGCTCTCTTAACCCTAATGTCAGATGCACCAATGTGTCAGAGGAAACACCGCTCGACTGATGACCGGAATCAGCTTGCACAATTTGATGACATAGTACACAAAAAAAACAGGGACAACTTTTGGCTCCTGAGCACCTCTTTCAAAACTACTGGCTGAAATTATTTTTTTAAAGTTTGAAAGTGCTTCTTTAACAAAAGGTAAATAAATATGTTTGCTTTACATAACTTTTTGTTGTTGTTTTACAGCTAATTTCCTGCAATTCTACACATTTTGCCATAACTTATGCCATGTTAATATGATATCTGAATGAGAGTGACTAACAAAATTCATTGGGGTTTCCCTGGAGATCAGGGCCTCTGGGCACGTGCCCGGTCTGTAATTCGGCCATGATTACTACAAGTTAAGATCGCTGGCTAGACTAAGTAACCAATTTAAAAAATGTTAACTGACATGGGCTAATTGAGTGACTTGTCAGTGAGTGACATATAACAAGAGGAAAACTGCTGGTGAATAACCAAGTTTCCAAATGGAAAGGTGTGCTCTGGCATCTGTTGAGTTGTCTCAGCGTGATAATGCAAAGATTTAGGTAAACACAAAAGGAACATTGGTGATTCATAAGCTCTTCTGTCCCTGACCACCTTAAAACGATGCTCTGTAACCTTCAACCTTACATGTTATATAATGAGATATGTTACCTAATCATTTTGTAGCCATTAGTTCAGTGGTTCAAATACACATTTAATTGAAGTTATGCAATTGGTGATTAGAAAAAAAGCCAACTTTTCAGCAATTGGACTATTGCTGATGCCCTCGACAACCCTCAGCAGCCACTAACCATTACATATTGCAGAAGCCCTAAACTAAAATATACAATTTCTCCATAAATAGTGGAACTAGACATCATCTATAAAGGCTGAAGCTTTAATACTTCACTAGCTATGTGAGTTGATGCCCTCATTACCGGCAGTGTGTTAGAATGCAGTGTATATGACAAAAGTGTGCAAAGCTGTCATCAAGGCAAAGGATGGCTACTTTGAAGAATCTCAAATATTAAATATATTTTGATTTGTTTAACACTTTTTTGGATACTACGTGATTTCATGTGTTATTTCATAGTTTTGATGTCTTCACTATTATTCTACAATTTAGATTTTTTTTTTAAGTTTTAAAGTTTTTAAAAAATTAAGAAAAACCCTGGAAGGAGTAGGTGTGTCCAAACTGTTCACTGGTACTGTATATAAACTATTGCCATATCAAAAACAGCATGTTTTCAATATTAATGTTAATATTTATCAATAATGATAAATTAATATAAGAAATTGTTATTGAAATCAAAACACTATTCATATTAGAGCAAGTGGTAAAGCTTCACATGACACCAATATTTGCTCTGTAGCACCGACAGATGAAACTATATGCTGTCTTATTAAAGGAGGCCTGAGTAAGCCCAAAATGTCAAATGTTCCAATGTCAATGAATGATTTCTCAATTATGTTTTAAGATTCAAATGTCAAATATATGTCAACAATCCTTCCTCCAAAGGACCCTTCTATGGATACAATTGTGAAAATCCCCAAAATCATGGTCCTGTTTTGTTCTAGTTTTGTGAGGAATCACCCACATATAACAGACATGCTTGGGCATTTTGAAAATGGGCCGCTGGGACTGAATATAGACTAAATCTATATGCCCTGAACAAAAATATAAACTCAAACTGTAAAGTGTTGGTACCATGTTTCATGAGCTGAAATAAAAGATCCAAGTAATGTTCCATATGCACAAAACGCTTATTTTTTTCCCTGTTAGTGAGCATTTCTCCTTTGCCAAGATAATACATCCACGTGACAGGTGTGACATATCAAGACGATGATTCCACAACATGATCATTACACAGGTACACCTTGTGCTGGGGACAATAAAAGGCCACTAAGTTGTGCAGTTTTGTCACACTACAGAATGCCACAGTTTTGAGGGAGCATGCAATAGGCATACTGACTGCAGGAATGTCCACCAGAGCTGTTGCCAGATAATTTCTCTCCTGACCCCTCCTGTCTCAGCCTCCAGTATTTATGCTGCAGTAGTTTATGTGTCGGGGGGCTAGGGTCAGTTTGTTATATCTGGAGTACTTCTCCTGTCCATTTGATTTGATTTGATTTGATTTAATGTCAATTTCTCTTATGGTAGAAAAATGTACATTAGTTTTGCCTCCAATGTCATTTTAGAGAATTTGGCTGTCCAACTGGCCTCACAACTGCATACCACGTGTAACCACGTCAGCCCAGAACCTCCACATCCAACTTATTCACCTGCGGGATAGTCTGAGCCTAGCCACCCAAACAGCTGATGAAATTGTGGGTTTGGACAAACTGTCAAAAGCCGTCTCAGGATAGTTCATCTGCGTGCTTTGAACAATGAACACAATTGCATTTTGTCGATGGAAATTTGAATGCATAGAGATATCGTGACGGGATCCTGAGACCCATTGACGTGTCATACTTCAGCCACCATCACCTCGTGTTATAGCATGAAAATGCACGGTCCCATGTCACAAGGATCTGTCCACAATTCCTGGAAGTTGAAAATGTCCCAGTTCTTCCATGGCCTGCATACTCACCAGACATGTCACCAATTGAGCATGTTTGGGATGCTCTGGAGTGACATGTACGACAGAGTGTTCCAGTTCCCGCCAATATCCAGCAACTTCACACAGCAATTGAAGAGGAGTGGGACAACATTCCACAGGCCACAATCAACAGCCTGATCAACACTATGCGAAGGAGATGTGTTGCACAAATGATGGTCACACCAGATACTGACAGATTTTCATGTCCACGACCATACCTTTTTTTTGTTCAAGGTATCTGTGACCAAAAGATGCATATCTGTATTCCCAGTCATATGAAATCCATAGGCCAGGGCATAATGAATTTACTTCAATTGACTGCTTTCCTTATATGAACTGTAACTCAGTAGAATCTTTGAAATTGTTGCGTTTATATTTTTGTTCAGTGTAGCTGTATGACATTTGGTGTAGTTATCAGCTGGGGTACCATGTGTTTATAGAACGCCACCCATTACAGCCCATTCTATCTTGATGCACCCCCATGTATGGCCTTTGAAACCCCAAGGTGGGCCAATAGAGATTTTACCCTGATGAAAACAGCTTGGCTGTCGAAACATTGGAAATAAATGATTGCTCCTAGAGTGTGCAGCTTTTCTTTTTTAAAGGGCCCATAGCCTCTTGAGACCCAGCAATTCATTTTTTTCCTATCTAGTGAACATCAGTTCTTGGTCCGTAACTCTGAGGCCATACAGTCACTGTATTAAGGCATTTTGTTCTACTGTATTATTGACTATGTTTTGTTTATTCCATGTAACTCTGTGTTGTTTCTGTCGGCTGCTTTGCTTTATCTTGGCCAGGTCGCAGTTGCAAATTACAACTTGTTCTCAACTAGTCTACCTGGTTAAATAAAGGTGAAATTAAAACATTTAAAAAGTCCTGTTGTCCCTTTAAGAGGACATTCTAGGCTTTTCAATGATATCATGTGTGGGGGTGCGACCTTGACAACTTCATCTTCCTGGTTCTTAAAAAAATGGCTGCGGTCAAAATTAGCACATGCGGTGGACATTTGAAAAGAAGTGTGTGTAATTATAATTTTTGTGAATTTGACATTCAAATTCTTTCTGGTTAGTGAATATCTCAGGAATAGTTAAGGGAGTTGTCAGGACTGTGTAATACTTTTTTTCACAATAAATAAGAGCTTATCAAGAAATGTCCTCTGTAGTGGACACCCGGATACCACAACTGTTTTTCACCTTCTGTCCCCATTGATTTTAATGTTATATTTATTTTCATATTTAGATCCCAATGACCACTACAGAGGACAATTTTGCACTTGCAATAAAAGATAAATAACAATATTTGTTCTAATTTCTTTCTTGGTAACATGTTTTTTTTTCTTCACCCCAAACATTTAATAATAATCATCATCACGGGTCTCAGGAGGATAGAGATGTCATTACCAATCCAATTGTTTCATACCTTAATTTGTGTTGTGTATAATGAAGTAAATGATATATGAATTGCTTTAGTATGAGAAGATTGTTCCCTTATAAAACAACATTTAATTTCACATGCTCAATATCCGGAAAGGGGTCATAACATGTAATGCAGTGAAACTACATTTAGCTACCTCCTATAAGTGGTTATCATACCAAAATATAACCCACAGACATGGACCTTAATGAAAATCATCATTAGACTTTGTCACCCCAAAGTGGACAATTATGTGAAATTTGGCCCTCTGGCCAATGGACTACAGTATATAGCAATAAATAAATATCTAGGTTGAGCAACTGAAACTTAAGATAATATTGTAGCGACCTTAGCCAAACACCTACTTTGCAATCTCGTCAAGAAGTTCGTACCTCTTGGAGTAATGGCTAAGATGTTGTCTGCTGGACTTGGGATCATCAAGTCAGGGCTATGAACCGAATTCGCTCCCTTGGTCCCTCGGACTAAAGTTATACTGTTGCAAAAAACGTTTTATTGCCATCATGCACACCCACTGGGCACACCAATCATGCACACCCATCATGCACACCCAATTCAACGTCTATTCCATGTTGGTTCATCGTAATTTCATTAAAATGACTTCAACGTATTGAGTCTATGTGCGTACTCTGGGTTTTTTGCTTACTTTATTTAGGTAAGCACATCTGGCAGCAATGAGATATATGTTTTCCATCGATCCAGCTCACCTGCTATTAGAGAGATCCAGACCTGCTGAGGTGCTGCTGCTGCGACTGCAGGTTGGCTCCAGTCACTGTGCTCTTGGGCCCTCCAGGACACGACGTCTGACATGCCTACATTGGAGTACAGCAAAAGGGAAGGTTTGGGGGCCACCGGTGGCCTCAGCGACAACTCTGTGGATCACTGTGCCCCTTCCAACCCCAGAATATGATCAAGTCGATGTTTACCAAACGATAGAGTGAGTACTGTACCTCTGAGTGTGCCGGAGGAATGCAAAGCTAGGGATGGTGGGGTCAGGTAACCGCCTCAGGTTACTGCAACGTGATTGGCCCTCACATGGTGCTCCTGTTCCAACGCAGCCACGGTGTGAATTTCAAGTTTCTCTCAGATTTATCAGCTGCTAATTTGTTATTTCCTCTCTGTAGATAGATATCGATCTGCTCTATAAATGCTGGTCATTTTTCATTGAATTGCAGTGCTGTGCTGTGCTGTGCTGTGTATTATTTCACACACCATGCATTGAGGAGTCTTGTTTGTATTTGGGGTCATGTGGAGACGACCTGATACTCTGCCCATCTGACATCACGGAACAACAGGACAAGTGAACATGTAGCTGTAGGGAGAAGGCTTACCTGCACTACTCAACAAGGAATTCAAAAAAGGGAATGGTTGTACATGCCTCTAATCTGCACAGTATATTCTAAAGAACCATCTAGCAATAGGAGTATTAGACCAAGGGAGTTTTCTTGAGAGGGTGTTTTATGATGTACTGTAAATCGGTATACAACTCAGTATGTGAGCTTACAATAACAATGGCATGGTTTTCAATCTAAAACACAAGAGTGTAAAATTAGGGAGTTGGTGACTTCTATAAGCAACAGATGCACATGACTGTTGTGAATAACTAGAGATTGAATAACGCTCAGTGGTCACAACCTCCTCACCAATGAGATCTGCATAGTCATTCACATGGGCTAGACCCATTCTTTCCCCTCTATTGTCCCTGCATCTGGGGGTGGTGAGTCAAAGCGGTTAGAACAGGCCACAAAAGGAGCTGAGCAACAAACCTTGCCGTAAACCCTTAAGCCCTCACACATTCATAACCAATGAGCAAAGCTAAGACATACAATAGTTTACCTTCTCGTTACTCAGAGCTTGTTGAAAAGGTTCTGTCAAGTTGCAGCAGCTGGGAAGGGAAAAAAAAGTCTGCTTTGCCAGGAGTAGTTACATAAGGTTTTCCACAGGTCTACACTTCACTGGAAGTGTAGACTGCATGCTTTCCAGTCAGACAAACCTGCAACTATTTCTGCTAGTTATCTTGAATAAGATCAATATGACTGTGTTTACACAGGCAGCCCAATTCTGATATTTTACCCACTAAGACCCACTGGTGTTTTGACCAATCACATCAGATATAAAAATTAAAAAAATCTGATGTGATTGGTGATTCAAATAGAGAAAGAAAAATCAGAATTGGGCTGCTTGGTAAACGCAGCCTAAGCACCTCAACATGTGTTGTGCCAAAGGGTTCTTCTTGCTGTTAAATCATTGGGTGGCAAGTATAACAAGACCATGCTATCAAACTGGGTCAGCTAGATAGTTATTAATCTCAGACAGGCAACTCCATGCGATGTCTATGTAATTACTCTCAAGCACATCTAATAAGATTTTTGGAACAAGTTATTTACTGGAGTTAAATTGTTGCCAATCTGTCCTTAAAATATTTGTTTGAATCACAAATAAATTTTGCATTATGACAGACTAAGAGTGATGAGTCGCACCTCTAGAGTGGCACAGTGGTCTAAGACACGGCATCGCAGTGCTTGAGGTGTCACTACAGACCCGGGTTGGATCCCAGGCTATGTCACAACAGCCGTGACCGGGAGTCCCATAGGGTGGTGCACAATTGGCCGGGTGTTGTCCTGATTAGGGGAGAGTTTGGCCGGGGGACTTTACTTGGCTCATCTTGCGCTAGAGTCCTTGTGGCAGGCCGGGCGCATGCAGCCTGACTTCGGTCATCAGTTGAACGGGTGTTTTCTCCGACACATTGGTGGGGCTGGCTTCCCAGGTTAAGCGGGCGGGTGTCAAGAAGCGTGGTTCGGAGGATACATGACTCGACCTCCGCCTCTCCTGAGCCAGTTGGGGAGTTGTAGCGATGAGACAAAATAACAATTTGATATCACAACATTTTATAGAAAAGGGGGCAATTATTTTTTATGAGTCATCACTGATGACTAACTTCTAGCTACATATTTCAACATATCCAGGTGTGAAAAATATGTTTTTCAAAATCATATCCTGTTCTGGGAAGGAATTTTATTTGTAAATACTTACAAAAAAGTGGCAAATCTCCAAATTTGTATTTAATACAGTAGCCAACAAACCTCTGCAGTCTAGTCTGCATTACCTTAGTGACCATCAACAAATACATAATTAATTGACCTAAGAAAGGACAGCAGCATGGAACTAAAATGATAAACTAGGGACAAAGAACATGAAAATATTTTTGTCGTAAAAACCAGTATGCACTATAAGGCGCTTCAACAAACAACTGAAACATACACCACTTCCACGCAGAAATCGAAGGTTTTTATTATAACAGTGTAAGGCATTAATACCCTGAGTTATACAAGCTAAGAGGGTAATGATAGTTAATGCAATAGGGGGAAAAGGACAACGATGACCAACTCATGTGGCTGTATGTTTCTAAACCAATAATTAATTTGCTTGAATATCGAGCCACAAGGGCCATAAATCATAATATAAATAGAAGCAGCGTCAGACTATTCAGTGACGTCACAGTAGTGTATCGGCTATGAGTCCTCAAGTCTCTCCAGTGCCTCTTCTATCCACGACTGCAGATGGAGATGTCAACATAAAAGGGGTGGGGAGACAACACATGGGCGTGGCTAGAAATGAGGGTTGGTGACACCCACTCCTTGGCATTCGATGATGTAGGTGTCATTGCTGGCATTCTCATCTTCTGCCTTGGTCACTGTAAACTTAGCCTGGGAATAAGAAAAACACTTTCTATTAAAAAGTTGACTGGTTTTATAAAAAAAGTTTATAAACCATTGACAATTAACAAATGCACGTCTTCGGAAATAAATGAAAACATTTTTGGGACCCACCTGGGTGAGCTGCTCTGCCACATGGATGGCAGTCTGTGTGTGTTGGGTGACTGGGCCAGTGCGGATTCTGGAGGTGCCATTCGCCAAGGCCATGAAGAGGATTAGCTGCCAGAAAGTGTAAGACAAAGAGTTCAGTATGACTCTAAATAGAGTAAGTTCAAGCGGCTGCTGTTAGATGGAGAGTAACGCAAAGACAGGGGTCAAGCACCTATTCAACTTGGACTTGGAAGTTCACGTTACTTACAATTAGTATAGATCACTTACAGGAGGACACCTAACATTGCGTTGTAAAATACCTGTGTGTGTGTCATTGCTAACCTGGTCCTGGAGAAACTCATCCACACAGCCGTTGTGCCTTATATTCCTGAGCAGCATCTCTGCAGCCTCGAAGCCCACTTTGTCTGCATACACACCTGAGGCATAGGAGAAAAGCATTAGTTGTCAATTTAAAAAATATATTTTTTAGATCTGGGTCTGTATTTTTGGTGTCTAATAGAGCAGAAGTGGGATCTAGGATCAGCCCCCCCACCCCCTGTAATTTTTTTCATTATAATCTAAACTGCAAAACTGATCCCAGATCAGCAGGCCTCTTACGGCGTCTGCATGCTTCCCAGACAAAACAGTTCGGAAGATATTGCGCATATATTATGACAACATTTTGTGACATTTTTGTTAGCTTTGGACTTCGGTAATGGTTTTTGTCTGTTCGGGCACACATTTTCCCTCGAGGCAAGCCGATGACTACGCCCCCCCCCCCCCCCCCCCCCCGATTAGTCCACAGCAGGGATTATTCAATAAAGCATTTGTCATTCAACGAGAGAACTCATTTTCATTCACATTTTTTCATTGTGAAATACTGCACCAAACATCTTAGTTTACTGTAAAATTGCACGACTAAGATCTCCTCTGCAAAAACGTCAAAAATTAACCGACATATTTTCCCCCCGTTATCTTAGATTAATTCTGACTATTTTCAGGAAGTGTATACTGGCTACTGCATCTCAAAACGGACAAACAGTAATATTGCCTAAGGGAGTATGTGAGCACACTCGTTCGGTTCGCCTAGCTGAGCTCAAAGCATGCCAACGCCTTTACTCTAAGCTTTATGAATACTGGCCCAGAGGTTATCAGTGTGTGCAAGAGAGGTTTGAGTCATTTGTTTCCCTTAACAGGTGCACTGCATACACCTCCTAACTCCGCTCCCAAGAGAACAAACTGTGTTGTTGTAGAAACAGACAATCTAAAAAAAATAAAACTTTTTAAAACGACCTACGGATGCATCTGCTGATGGCAATTTAAAAATAGTAGCCACTACTGCCAAACAAAATACAATGAGCAAGATTTTCCCTTTTCTCAATATTTTCCAATTTCTCCACCGTTGACAACTTACCCTGTATGGCCTTAGAAATGTTCATGTGGGTGGCCTACTTCACTCATCATCCAATCAGATTTTACAGTTTCACATCCTAGCATAGACATGCTAGGCATTCTCTGTCGGATGTTGCCGACTAGTGGTACATAGTGTACTGTACACTTCACAGACCAAGCTGCAAGCAAGCACAAGAACAGTGGATTTCTCACCTTTCTTCCCAAGAGCTGACCCTGCAAATATACAGCCCGTGGAAGACTCTGCGATGATTCTGGTGAGGATAGACAGCATGTCAAAAATGAGGTAGAACTGCAAAGCATTTAAGACGGCAGATCACTCATGGCAGTAAAAAAAAAAAAAAAAAACTTCTCGTCTATCCACCAAACTAGGGACACAACATTATGCAAGCCACCAGTCTACTTATGAATGATTTTTCAGATGACGCCATCAATACACCCTCTACTAGTGCAAGTGGTTTGACAAGTATCATCTCCAAAAACATTGGCATAGTGACTGATACAGGTTTACTGAGGTCATACGGGTATTGGCATCTTTTGATAGTGTTTACAGCCGGAGGGTTCACGGAACGGTAAACCGTCAGGTATAAGCTCACATGATGCCGTTGCCGCTCCCACAGGCCATGTCCTTCTCCTGCAGCGTTTGGATGTTTATGTATAGGTCCTTTATCTCTCTCCTGATAACTCTTGTCGCCGTCGTTGCCATGTCCTTGGCGAGCTGGAGGAAAACAAGTACGAGCTCACTCAAAATGTAGTTCATATTTTTCTCCCACGTGCATAGAGGATAGCACATGTATCGGTGGAAAGAACTGCTCCGTGGCATAAATTTCACCTGTCCAGAAACATCTAATTCATTGTTTGTAAGTACACAGGTGGAATAAGGATGAAAACCAATCAACTCCATTACTAGAGTAGTATATTATTACACAGGTAAAACATTAACTTAATGTAAAATTCCTAGGCAATTCTAACACAAAGCCATTCCTTTGTACTGTACCTTATAGGGTAGCACCCCAGCAACAAAGGACCTGCCATATATCTTGGTGATGGTCCCTCGTTCGGTCATGGTGACGGGGCTCAACTCACTCACCGGGTTTACCTTGGCCACCACCTCACCTCCACCTTTGGGGTAGTAGCCCCTATTCGAGACAGAAGAACAGTCATTTTTTGGGGGGCCAGGCAGTATTATCCCACCAACAATTCTCCAACATGGGAAGGGATACGAACCTCATTCTCAAATCACAGTCAAAATGTACTCCAAACTTCTCCACGATGGGCTTGAATACCTGGAAGACATTTGTATGTATTAAAGTATTTCCAATGGCATTAACAACAATAGGAGAATGGCAAATAAGAGGATGTTGAGTGACAGTCATATACCAAGCGGTCATCCGCGGTTTATCTATAGACACAGGGTATATAACTTGAGAGAAGTCCAATTCATGATTTCCCAGGAAGACAAGCCGCCATTACACCCACTGGCACCTCTACAAACACAGGTTAGGTTAACCATACCTTTATGGTGTAGTCAATCTGCGGGGCCATGTCTGCGTTGGTGCCCCCCTTCAGACATAGCTCCGAGGGTCCGTCAGCATACAGGGCACAGGGTAGAGAGACCTGCAGCAGCAGCCCAACACTCCTGGCAGAGTGACACAGAAGTACGAGTTCGATGGAGACTAATGTAGTACGTTTTTTCCTATTTGTTTGGTGAAATTAAAGTATTGAATTCTATAGAGACCTCTAGATATTATTTTGGATAGTGTTTCTACGACTATAAAATATGCCAGGTTGATAGTAACTACAAGATTTTTAACACAAACTGTCTGTCCCATCCATACTCTATTTGAATGTGTAGTTTGGAAGAACGGAGAAGCAGCCTGACATGATTTACCCTGCTGTTTGGGGGTCTGCGGTGTGCTTCCCAGCCTTTATTTTCCCAGGGGTGAGTGTGACTTCAGTAGATCCCACTGTGCCACCCTCTAGATTTCCACAACAAATGTCTCTCACCAACTCCAACCCTGACAGATGTTGTGGTCTTGTGAAAAGGGGAAGGGGGGTGGCGGGTTAACAATGAAAGAAACAAACGTCTTATTTCACTATAAAAAATAAGTAGGCTTTGATATTATCTGTGCAGAATAACATAGGCGATGAAGGGAAAGTTGAGTAGGCTAGTTCAGTTGTTGATAGGAATAAGTGAACAGCCATGTGCTAACGCATTAACCAACAAAGGATCACATGAAAAATGTAACGAGGGCATCTGCCGTTCAACATAAAACAAATTAGACAGTTACAAATAAAGGCTGTAAAACCGTTATTAATTGTTTGTCGGAGACGTACGTTAATGCTACATCTACTTTGAAAAGAAAGGTCCTTTAGACCAACTTTGCTTTGTTTTCTGATTCACTAAACTTCTGTCTGGCGTCGCCGGGGATCGCCCCAGGGCTATAGACTGCGACTAGAGTTAAGCTTTCATTTATTAGTAATGACATGTGGCTTTTGTTGTTATACATACTCTCTATAATAGTATGGCAAATATTTATTAAATTAATTACCTTAATCCTGGTGTACTTCTACCTGCGCGGATTTTGTGTATTCTGATGGATGCGCCGTTGATGCAACTCAGTGCGGCGGTTACTCTCAAAATTTGCCCGCCCTGAAAGAGGACAAAACATGACAATGTACACAGTAAATACATATCCTAAGTTTACTGTCAAACTATTTTTATAAAATATGTAGTAGAAAGTGTATTTTAATCGTGTGAAATACTCACACCCTCCATTATACTTCCGTCCATTTCCACTGCTGCGGCCATTTTTGAAAAAATAAGACAAATATTTATACTTTTCAATGACTTCACCGCTCTAAGAAATGTATTATTGCGGTCTTTAATGATGCGAAAACACGCCAATGTGGATGGTCTGCTCTGAAGTAGCCTTGGACAGCGCTTGTAGAAGACACTCGGCGGTGTCTGGGGCAGACAATACAGCAAGTCCAACCGCGAACTTCCCCCAACAGTCACTGCGCAGTGCGGTAGTACTTAGGCCTAATCAATTAACGCAATTTCTTATCACTGAGAAAAAAGTTACATCCACAATGGTCCCAAAAACGGGTTATATTTGAACTGGGATGTTCACATGTTATTCAAAAATGTCCATGGAATATATTGCTCAGCATAGGCTGCTACCACAGAGCTGCTACTCTTGAGTCTGTTGATAGTTAGCACATGCGCACTCGTGATCAGCAACGCAATGAACCCCACTCTCCCTGTTCAAACTTGGTAGTGGGGGGGAAAGGGTGATGGCTAGAAGGGTTCCAGTTTTAGTCAAATTAAGGTCAAAAGTTGTTGTTTTGTTCTTGCATTTTAGCTAACCATTTTTCTAGCCTTAACCTAATTATCATAACCTGCTACGTTAAGGCTAGGAAAAGAGTTTGGGTTAGCAAAAGTGCTAAAAAATAATACACTTTTGACCGTAATTTGTCAAAAGCTGGATCCCTTCTAGCCACGGCTGGAAAAAAAGCCTAGGAAAAAGGAGATTCCCGAAAAACAAGCCACTTCCATACAGCTACGATTTTTTTCGTCGCAGGTTAGGATAATTAACGTATCAGGTTAGGAGCTATAGGTTAAGGTTAGGGAAAGGGTTAGTGAAAAGTCACTTGTAATGAAGTGGCGTGTTTTTATGGAGTCCCAGAAAAAAGTGGCACCAAATTATCTCATCGCAAAGTGACATATCGGAATTATCAACGTGCGGTTGTTGTACTGTGTGTGACAATGTTATGTAGGGAATTAGTTATTAATGTATTGTCAAATAAAGCGTAACCAAACGTTCTAGGTGAATCAACAGCCAAGGTAAGTGGCAAATCAAGTTGGTTATTTTGACTCGATTTACGGATTTGTAGCCCAGTCTGAATATACTAGTGGACCACTAGTCCAATAACTCCAATCAAATGAATTTGATTCGCCACTCGGTGCAAGCAAAGATTTTGATAACTAACCCAAGACAGACCACAAGGTGTCATTTCCAATGGGAGCAAATTAAGCAGAGTGGGCAGAAAAAGTAAGGAGGTGGGCAGGGCTAACACGAGCTAGCGTTCTAGCATGTATTTGCATATTTCCGTTAGGAACGCCTACTGTGAAACGCTTGTGTGCAATAACACAGTTTGCCCTTGCCCTTCTAAACAAAAAAACAAAAATGTAAACTTTTGAAAGGGTAAAGTCTACAAATCTTAGTGCACTCTGTTCGTAACATTACCGTTTTGGGAACGGAAAACTGTTTTAAGATCGAATGTTTCATCAATAACAAAATTAGAAGAATGTTGGCCAAGTTTCATCGAGCTCTATCTTCTCCCACTTCCTATCAATTGACTTCCTCTCAAAAAATATCACCCCCCCCAAATGCTAACCTCCCGTTATTGTAATGTTGACACTATGTACAGAAAGTGCTTGTACTTTTTATATGGTTTACCTGATGTGGATGAAAATACACTTAAATTAAAACTGACATGCACTTTAACTTCAAAGTAAATGTTTAATTTCAAATCCAAACTTGTGGAGTGTAGAGCCAAGAGAAGAACAAATGCTTCACTGTCCCAATAATTACAGAGGGCACTGTTTTATCTGTGGTGCAAGTATGGGTAGCTGCAGCCCAATATGGCGACCGGAGTATGGGTGAGTCAGTGTGTTGATGGGAGTGGGTATATGGAATTTGCCAGTGCAAATGACTAGTGCACCAGTGTTGTATAGAGCTGCTTACTGACCTGAGATGCTTCCCACAGGGCAGCTGTATCAGGATGTCACCGGCTGTAGCTAACATGTTGACCATTGCACAGGTGTTGTATCAAGGTGCCTGCCAACCTGAGGTGCTTCCCACTGGGCAGCTGTATCACGGTGTCACAGGCAGTAGCTCACGTGGCAATTTATTCCATCACAGAATTTTATTTCAAGTGGGATAGCAGCCTACACAAGAAATAACTTATATTGAAAACCAATTTGGATGTCACCTTTTTAAAAATGTTATTCTTTGGATACATACCGTCTACTCAATGTGGAGGGTATGAACGGCAACAACACCGGTGTCCTTCGCTCCCACTTGACAAGCACCACTGTCCCGCAAGGGTCGTGGGAAGATAGCAACCTAGTAGCCAAATCAGGGAGACAGACACCGTAAGCCCACACATACAACGCATACAAGCAACAGTACATCCATCATCAGTACATTTAATCAAAAATAAAACAATTGTTTGAGTTTATTTTATTTTTACAGGGACAGTACACATTAATCAACGTTTCAGCAAAAGTGCCGGTTTTAGCCAGCCGGCTAATTTTCAACCGCAGTCCCTGGGCAGGTTAATAAAAACAATTACAATATAGACAATCATTGAGCAGTGAGCACACGCAGAGCAACATAGGACAAGCAAGACATAGCATACAGACAGAGCAACATAGAACAAAAAGCAGCAAGTCAAAATTCATAAAAGCAACAAAGTGTTTCCACACCTCACAAGCTACAGATGACAGACAACATGGAAAGCGACAATACACAGCTAGGGATTATGATCACAAATCTGATTGACCTTTAGCCATGTATTCATACATTTTGTGAAAGTGTGATAGGTGGTGCAGTTATGTGTGTTTGATGGCAGTGTATTCCAGACATGGGAAGCTCTCACAGAGAAAGCAGATTTACTAAAGTTGCTTTTCCTTAAGGGAACTATAAAGTCACCTCTCATGGTGGACCTTGTGGATCTGCTGCCATATGTTTGGGTTTTCTGTTTAACAAAAATACTGAGTGGAGGGGGAACCAGGCCATTTAGGATCTTGAATAGAAGACATGCTTCGGTGTATTGCACAAGATTTTCCCAACTCAGGAGCTCATGCTTTCTGAGGATGTAACAGTGATGATGGCTATTGGGCTTCCTATCAAGCACTTTGAGAGCCTGTTTGTAGACAGACTGAATAGGTTTTAATGTTGTACAGCAAGCTTGGGCCCAACTAGTCAAGCAGTATGTTAAGTGGGGGAGTATCATAGATTTGAAGTACAGTTTTGCTACCTCTGTAGTCAAACAATTTCATATAAATCTGAAATTAGCTAGGTTGAATTTGGTTATCTGAATGAATTTTTTTGTATGCTTTTTAAAAGAGATGTTGGAATCAAGTATGATGCCGAGGTACTTAAAATCAGATACCACCTGTAGCTTCTCCCCTGACACAAAGACATCTGGTTCAGTAGCATCTGTTGCCCTCTTTGTAAAGAACATGCAAACAGTTTTTTTCACATTGTTAATATGATATCTGAGCGAGAGTGATTAATGAAATGAATGGGGGCCCCCTGGAGGTCAGGGCACCTGGGCACGGGCACTGTGTGCCTGGTCTGTAATTCGGCCATGATTACTACAGTCGTGGCCAAAAGTTTTGAAAATGACACAAATATAAATTTTCACAAAGTTTGCTGCTTCAGTGTCTTTAGATATTTTTGTCAGATGTTATTATGGAATACTGAAGTATAATTACAAGCATTTCATAAGTGTCAAAGGCTTTTATTGACAATTACATGAAGTTGATGCAAAGAGTCAATATTTGCTGTGTTGACCCTTCTTTTTCAAGACCTCTGCAATCTGCCCTGGCATGCTATCAATGAACTTCTGGTTCACATCCTGATTGATGGCAGCGCATTCTTGCATAATCAATGCTTGGAGTTTGTCATAATTTGTGGGTTTTGTTTGTCCACCCACCTCTTGAGGATTGACCACAAGTTCTCAATGGGATTAAGGTCTGGGGAGTTTCCTGGCCATGGACCCAAAATATCGATGTTTTGTTCCCCGAGCCACTTAGTTATCACTTTTGCCTTATGGCAATGTGCTCCATCATGCTGGAAAAGGCATTGATCGTCACCAAACTGTTCCTGGATGGTTGGGAGAAGTTGCTCTCGGAGGATGTGTTGGTACCATTCTTTATTCATGGCTGTGTTCTGAGACAAAATTGTGAGTGAGCCCACTCCCTTGGCTGAGAAGCAACCCCACACATGAACGGTCTCAGGATGCTTTACTGTTGGCATGACACAGGACTGATAGTAGAGGTCACCTGGTCTTCTCCGGACAAGATTTTTTCAGGATGCCCCAAACAATCGGAAAGGGGATTCATCAGAGAAAAGGACCCCAGTCCTCAGCAGCCCAATCCCTGTACCTTTTGCAGAATATCAGTCTGCCCCTGATGTTTTTCCTGGAGAGAAGTGGCTTCTTTGCTGCCCTTCTTGACACCAGGCCATCCTCCAAAAGTCTTTGCCTCACTGTGCGTGCAGATGCACTCACACCTGCCTGCTGCCATTCCTGAGCAAGCTCTGTACTGGTGGTGCCCCGATCCCGCAGCTGAATCAACTTTAGGAGACGGTCCTGGCGCTTGCTGCACTTTCTTGGGCGCCCTGAAGCCTTCTTCACAACAATTGAACTGCTCTCCTTGAAGTTCTTGATGATCTGATAAATTGTTGATTTAGGTGCAATCTTACTGGCAGCAATATCCTTGCCTGTGAAGCCCTTTTTTTGCAAAGCAATGATGACAGCACGTGTTTCCTTCCAGGTAACCATGGTTGACAGAGGAAGAACAATAATTCCAAGCACCACGCTCCTTTTGAAGCTTCAAGTCTGTTATTCAAACTCAATTAGCATGACAAAGTGATCCCTAGCCTTGTGCTCATCAACACTCACACCCGTGATAACGAGAGAATCACTAACATGATGTCAGCTGGTCCTTTTGTAGCAGGGCTGAAATGCAGTGGAAATGTTTTTGGGGGATTCAGTTCATTTGCATGGCAAAGAGGGACTTTGCAATTAATTGCAATTCACCTGATCACTCTTCATAAGATTCTGGAGCATATGCAAATTGCCATCATACAAACTGAGACAGCAGACTTTGTGAAAATGAATATTTGTGTCATTCTCAACACTTTTGGCCACGACTGTACAAGTTTAGATAGTTTAGTGTTTGTCTAGCCAGCTAATTTACCAATCAATTTTTTTTTTTGTTGACATGGGCTAATTGAGTGACTGTCATTGAGTGACATTAGAAGAGGAAAACTGCTGATGCCCAACCACATTTCGAAATTGCACCTTGTGTATTCTGCTATTCTAACTCAAATGTGTGTGCGTATGTGGTGTACCTGTATGTGAATGTGTGTAAATGTTATGTGTGAGTGAGTGTGTATATAGTGTGTACTGTTTAGTCTAGTGAGTGTGTGTAGGGTCAGTGCAGATCAGTTGGGTACAATTAATTGATTATTTAGAAGTCTGGCTAAGGCTTGGGGGTAGAAGTAGTCTTGGAGCCTGTTGGTCCGAGAGCTGATTCTCCCGTACCATTTGCCGGACTTTAAGCAGAGTGAACAGTTTATGGCTTGGGTGGCTGGAGTTTTTGGCCATTTCTTCGGGCCTTCCTCTGACAGGACCTGGATGGCAGGGAGCTCGGCCCCAGTGATGTACTGGGCTTTCCACACCACCCCCTATAGTGCTTTGCGGTCGAGGGCGGTGCATTTGTCATACCAAGCATTTGCTATACCAAGATGCTCTCAATGGTGCAGCTGTATAACATTTTGAGTATCTGAGGGTCACTGCCAAATCTTTTCAGCCTCCTAAATGGGGAGGAGGTTCCATTTTCACGACTGTGCGGGTGTGTGTGGACCATGTTAGGTCCTTGGTGATGTGGATGCCAAAGAACTCTTGACCCGCTCCACAACGGCCCAGTCGATGTGGATGGGGGTGTGATCTCCCCTCTTTCTCCTATGGTCCATGATCAGCTCTCTGGTTTTACTGATATTGAGGGAGACGTTGTTGTCCTGGCACCACATTGCTAAGTCTCTGACCTCCTTCCTGTGCACGGTCTCATCGCCGTCGGTGATCAGGCCTATCACCGTTGTGTCGCCAGCAAACTTGATGATGGTGTTGGAGTCGTGCATGGACCAGCAGTCGTGAGTGAACAGGGAGTACAAGATGGACCTAAGCACACATCCCATACCCTCACCACCTGGGACCAGCCTGTCAGGAAGTACAGGATCTAGTTGCTAGTGCTGGGCAATTAACCGAAATGTTGGTTATTTTTCATTTTTTAAATAACTAATTGACCGAAGTTGGTTAAATTAAATTATTAATTATTCCAGTTCGTTCATTTTTTTATGTGAGCTCGATGAGCAGTTTCTGTAGAGCCTGAAATGTGCAATGTAGTAGGAAGTTGTAGGTTCCAACAGGCCAATATTCTACATGAAAACATGGTAATTAACTACAATGACCATAATCCATTGTGCGGCCACTTAAACTTGTCCGGTCTGTGTGGAGCAGACATCGAGACTGAGAGAAAAGAGCATGCACGATAGAGAGGGATAGAAAGCCGTTGCTTTGCAAGCCTGAAAATACATGATCTAAGTGATTGGTAGTTGGTTCTCAACAGTCATAAATGTATGCCTTATTTACTTTGAAGACATACTAAAATAGTCATTTTGTCAGACAACATAGGCAACAGCTCTATAGAGATGAGATGATGACTTGGAAGGAAATAATAAAGTGATCAAATAAAACATATTTTATTCAAGTAAAGTGAATAAATGATAAATAAAAAGTAAGTGATAAGCAGTAATGGGCAGCCACTACCATCATGGGACTTTTATTCAGTGTTTGTACAGCATTCAACCCACATAATGCAGAGTGCATTTAATGTTTTAAAGAATAATCGAAAAACAGTGATTATTTTTTAATAATCAAACCGAACCAACCTCAAAAAGCACTAAACGCTCAGCCCTACTAGACAGAGAGGAAGGGGTTCAGTCCCAGGGTCCCTAGCTTGGTGATGAGCTTGAAGGAGACTATGGTATTGAACGCTGATCAGTAATCTATGAACAGCATTCTCACAGTAAGTTGAGACCCTGATTGAATTCCGAATGTCCGGACCTCTCCAATAATGTGTGATTGCGGCCCTCAATTTGGATGTTCCTGCATGTGTGCATTCATGAATCAGCAAGAACGCCCCTCCTCGAGCATCCCATTGGTTCCTGCATGTGGCTTGTGTATAAGTGACACTTTCTATATTCTGGATTTCCCCTACTTGTCTATAGGGTTAAAATGTGGGTCAAAAGGGAAATAAAAGTATTATGAGTTTTTCATTTAGGCTATGACAGTATAATTAATATACAATGTAGTAAACAAAAAAGAATGAAACAAACATTTTACTTAGATTAGATTCTTCAAAGTAACCACCCTTTATGATAGCTTGGCACACTCTTGGCATTCTCTCAACCAGCTTCACCTGGAATGCTTTTCCAGGCTTGAAGGAGTTCCCACATGCTGAGCACTTGTTGGCTGCTTTTCCTTCACTCTGCAGTCCAACTCATCCCAAACCATCTCAATTGGGTTGAGGTCAAGTGATTGTGGAGACCAGGTCATCTGATGCAGCACTCCATCACTCTCTTTCTTGGTCAAATAGCCCTTATACAGCCTGGAGGTGTGTTGGGTCATTGTCCTGTTGAAAAACAAATGATAGTCCCACAAAGCGCAAACCAGATGGGATGGCGTATCGCTGCAGAATGATGTGGTAGCCATGCTGGTTAAGTGTGCCTTGAATTGTAAATAAATCACTGACAGTGTCACCAGCAAAGTACCATCACACCTCCTCCTCCATGCATCATGGTGGGAACCACACATGGGGAGATCATCCATTCACCTACTCTGCGTCTCACAAAGACACAGCGCTTGGAACCAAAAGTCTCAAATTGGGACTCATCAGACCAAAAAACAGATTTACACCAGTCTAATGTCCATTAGTCGTGTTTCTTGGCCCAAGCAAGTCTCTTCTTATTATTGTTGTCCTTTAGTAGTGGTTTCTTTGCCGCAATTCGACCATGAAGGCCTGATTCAAGCTGTCTCCTCTGAACAGTTGATGTTGAGATGTGTCTGTTACTTGAACTCTATGAAGCATTTATTTGGGCTGCAATTTCTAATGCTGGTAACTCTAATGAACTTATCCTCTGTTCTTGCCACAAGACATGGTATTTCACGAAATAGGGCTATCTTCTGTATACTACCCCTACCTTGTCACAACACAACTAATTGGCTAAAACGCATTAAGAAGGAAAGAAATTCCACAAATTGACTTTTAAGAAGGCAAACCTGCTAATTTAAAAGCATTCCAGGTGAATACCTCATGAAGTTGGTTGAGAGAATGCCAAGAGTTTGCAAAGCTGTAATCAAGGCAAAGGGTGGCTACTTTGAATAATCTCAAATATATTTAGATTTGTTTAACACTTTTTTGGTTACTACATGATTCCATATGTGTTATTTCATAGTTTTGATGTCTTCACTATTATTCTACAGTGTAGAAAATAGCAAAATACAGAAAAACCATTGAATGAGTAACTGTGTCCAAACTTTTGACTGGTACTGTATTTGATACCATTTCACTGATTCCGCTCCAGTCCTTACCACAAGCCTGTTCTCCCCAAATAAGGTGCCACCAACCTCCAGTGCACCCTTCCTAACTGTCTTACATTCCCTGAGACCAACCAGAAAATGTTCCTAGGCCAAATATTCCCAGATTTTGTGCTCTCCCGTTTCTGCATTGCCAAATTTTGCACAGGCAAAGGATTAGGCTGGATGCACGTCAATTGCTCATTAGGTGCATAGACTGCAGGGGTGTCGTAGCACCTCCGCCACTTCTTACAATGGTGCTCCTTTAGTATAGTTTAGATCAAAGCTGAATCAATGTCTTGGACAGTGGCGACCCATCATTCAGGGCAGGTGGGGCTGTTTTGAGCCCCACTTGTTTAGCTAATATGTATATATACAAGTCTGGACACACCCAGGGTTTTTATTTTTACTATAAAAATAAAGAAAAACCCTTGAATGAGTAGGTCTGTCCAAACTTCTGACTGGTACTGTACATCAAACACATGATTTCCAGGTGGACCGTTTAGAAATTACAGCACATTTTGTACATAGTCTCCCCCCCCCCCCATTTTAGGGGAGAAAAGATATTGGGACAAATTCAATTATATGTGTATTAAACACAGGAGGTTGGTGGCACCTTAATGGCTGGAGCAGAATCAGTGTAACGGTATCAAATACATAGTTTCCAGGTGTTTGATGCCATTCCATTTGCTCTGTTGCGACCATTATTATGAGCCGTTCTCCCCTCAACAGACTCCACTGGAAGGGACTTTTAAATGAAGTAGCAGCAAATACACTATATATACAAAAGTATGTGGACAACCTTTCAAATTAGTAGATTCGGCTATTTCAGCCACACCCGTTGCTGACAGGTGTATAAAATCGAGCACACAGCCATGCAATCTCCACAGACAAACATTGCCTGTAGAATGGCCTTACTGAAGAGCTCAGTGACTTTCAATGTGGCACCGTCATAGGATGCCAGCTTTCCAACAAGTCAGTCTGTCAAATTTCTGCCCTGCTAGAGCTGCCCCGGTCAACTGTGCTGTTATTGTGAAGAGGAAACTTCTAGGAGCAACACCGGCTCAGCCAGGATGTGATAGGCCACACAAGCCACAGAACTAGACAGCTGAGTGCTGAAGAAGCACGTAAAAAATTGTCTGTCCTCGGTTGCAACACTCACTACAGAGTTCCAAACTGCCTCTGGAAGCAACATCTGCACAAGAAATGTTTGTTGGGAGCTTCATGAAATAGGTTTCCATTGCTGAGCAGCCGTACACAAGCCTAAGATCACCATGCGCAATGCCAAGCGTCGGCTGGAATGGTGTAAAGCTCGCCGCCATTGGACTTCCTGGAGTGATGAATCACGCTTCACCATCTGGCAGTCCGATGGACGAATCTTGGTTTGGCGGATTCCAGGAGAACACTACCTGCCCCAATGCATACTGACATGTTTGGTGGAGGAGGAATAATGGTCTGGAGCTATTTTTCATGGTTCTAGCTAGGCACCTTAGTTGCAGTGAAGGGAAATCTTAATGCTACAGCATTCAATGACATTCTAGACGATTCTGTGCTTCCAACTTTGTGGCAACAGTTTGAGGAAGGTCCTTTACTGTTTCAGCCTGACAATGCCTCCATGCAGAATCTCCACATGAGACCTGGACAGAGTCTGAGGACAAAGTGAGGGAAATTATCTCTGAGAAATTGAAGATGGACCACGGGAAGATTTAGGTGGAGAGCGGCCACAGGACTGGAAAACTCACCACCGGCCCAGATGACAAGCCCAGGCCGATAGTGGTCAAGTTCCTGAGGTTCAAGGACACGATAGATGTTCTGGAACGAGCCACTAACTTGAGAGGAACGTATATCTTCCTCAATGAGGACTATCCGGAAGCTGTGCGCCAGAAGAGGAAATAACTTATCCCAGCCATGAAAGCTGCCAGAGTGCGTGGAGACATTGCTTACATCTGTATGACAGGCTCATTTTCCACCCGTCCTCACAGAAGACTGGAAGGGATGAGCAAGCCAAGCCTATTGGTTTGTTGCTTCAACCCCGCAGAACACACACACACACACACCAATTGATTAATGGACTGCTGAATGTAGATTTTTAAAATCTTGCTTTGTTTGCTCTTCTCTATATTATGTCTATCTCTGATAAGCTACCCAGGAAAGGGCTGAAAATAGCACATATTCATATGTGTAGCCTTAGAAATAAGGCTCATGAAATTATGTGATGTAAACAGAGAGGTCTACTTTCTTGGGGACCTGAATATTGACTGGTTTTCATCAAGCTGTCCACTCAAGAGGAAGCTTATTACTGTAACCAGTGCCTGTAATCTGGTTCAGGTTATTAATCAACCTACCAGGGTGTTTACAAACACTACAGGAACAAGACCATGCACATGTATCGATCCCATTTTTACTAATACTGTAGAACTTTGTTCTAAAGCTGTATCTGTCCCCATTGGATGCAGTGATCACAATATAGTGGCTATATCCAGGAAAGCCAAAGCTCCAACAGCTGGGCCTAAAATAGTGTATAAGAGATCATACAAAAGATTTAGCTGTGACTCATGTTAAAAATATTTGTTGGCCTGATGTGATTAATAAGGAGCATTGAGATGCTGCACTTGATGAATTTATGAAATTGCTTCTTCCAATCATTGATAAACATGCACCTGTTAAGAAACTGACTGTTAGAACTGTTACGGCTCCATGGATTGATGAGGAATTGAAAAACTGGATGGTTGAAAGATGGGGCAAAAGGAGTGGCTAATAAGTCTGGTTACATATCTGACTGGCTGACTTACTGCAAATTGAGAAATGATGTGACTAAACTCAACAAAAATAAGAAACTGTATTATGAAGACAAGATCAATGATATAAAGATGGGAAAAAACCATTGGAGTACTTTAAATGAAATTATGGGCAGAAAGACACATTTAACTCCATCTTCCAACAAATCAGATGGCTTACTCATCACAAAACCAATTTGATGCTGCCAATTATTTTTATGATTACTTCATTGGCAAAGTAGGCAAACTTAGGCAGGAAATACCAACAACGAACCATCGTATTCATGCATAAAAAAAAAAATTATGGAAGAAAAGCATTACAAGTTAGAATTTTGTAAAGTTAATGTGGGAGAGGTGGAAAGATTATTATTATCAATCAATAATGACGAACCTCCTGCAATTGACAACTTAGATGGAGAGCTACTGAGGATGGTAGCTGACTCTATAGCCACTCCTATCTGTCATATATTTAATCTGAGCCTAAAGGAAAGTCTTTGTCCTCAGGCCTGGATGGAAGCCAAAGTAATTCCGCTACCCAAGACTGGTAAAGTGGCCTTTACTGGTTATAACAGCAGACCTATAGGCTTGCTGCCAGCTCTATGTCCATGATTTTGTAATGAGCAGGCGTCCACATACTTTTGGTCATGTAGTGTATGTTGAATGAGAAACTAATGAGCATGGAGAGCCCCCTTTGGCGAAAACATATACAGCACCCCTACCCCCTAACTACTCTCAGCGGCATTGTCACCAGTCGGCTTAGGCTACCACATCCTTATATATATTTCATAAGCGCAACATGACTCCAAGAGATAGGTTGGAATGTCTGACTGAAATACGGAACATATTATAAAATATATATATATATATATTTGGTATTAGCGGTGTTTGAATTTGTTGATAAAATGCGGGACTTGATTGCGAAACAAAGGGCAAAAACACAAGACTGTCCTGCACAATCCGGGAGATGTGGTCACCCTACACATGAAAACCAGAGAAAGGCGAACATCGGAATTCCATTAGGCAATGAATTGAAGATCCTGTAACGCCTCACAGCAGATTGTCGACCAATCGCGTTCCCGTTGTCATGCTACGTCACGCGGTTGCTAAACTAATCGTCACGAAATCCCGTCTCAAAATCAGGGTATGAGTCGAGAAACGTGCAGATTTTCCTTGAAAGTACGTAGTCACGATTCCCCAGCTATACGATATAACAGATAACCTATTAATTATCTCGGAAAAGATGTGTAATGTTGACGAAATTCATGCTAATGTTGGGTTTTTGAGCTAGCGCCCAATTGACTCATTCATCGCTTGAAGGAGAGCTTTTCTTGTCCCAGAAAAGTCCAGAATGCATCGCGCGGTCCATTGACGACGCATGGTCAAAGTACACACGTTAATACGAGTTTCCCTCCACTTCTATTGTATAGACGACCAAAATAAAATAAACCAAACAACTTTACTATTTTAAAATAAACCGATTTGATCACTACACAGGCTCAGGCGTCTTCCAGCGCCAGTAAAACGTTTACAAGTCCCAACAATTTTTCTGCGCAACCCACAATGTCCAGTTTCTTCTGAGGCTTGAGTTGTACAGTTTAGAATTGTGGCAATGAATGCCACAAAACCCACATTTTTAACACACGGGATATCTTTTGACTTGCAGCAAACAGTTATTTCAGCATGTGGTGCATCCACTACCATATCTTCACGAGCATCACTTGTTTTCTCAATTATTTTGCCACCTCAATCTCATTCACCCTTACCGGGCATTCCAGGAACTCAGGATCATGATCCCCACAACTGCAACACCGTTTTTCTTCTACACACCGTTCTTCAGTATACTCCCTCCGTCTGCCCACACTTGAAACAAATCCTTTACAGTTCTTACACTGCAGTGGTTTGGAGACTAAAGCTCTTACAGCGTGTCTTAGATAACCACGCTTCACACGAGTAGCATAGGAGGTTGGTTGCACCTTAAATGGGGAAGACGGCTCATGGTAGCGACAAGTGGAACAGACATTATTATTTTTCTCCATTCACCCATTCAATCTCCCTTTGTTCTTCAGAAATACAATGAATCAAAATAAGACCACTCCTGGTCACTGACACACTCCACTTTTCCCAGCGTGTACGTCACCATTTGACACCTCAAATGGGTTTCCCAGACATGCATTCTTACTCAACAAGAAGCGATTCATTATCATTCATAGACGTTTCCTCCACTTCAATTTCAGACAATTTCATTTTTGCTCCAGTTTTCGAAACTACTGTTGTCCCTTCAGGACATGCATCTTCACCAACTTTGTTCAGCGTGCTGCTTGATTCGAACTCAGCATCCACTTCTACCATTTTACCTGTCTGACCTGGACCAATGTGACACCTTTCCCACCCAACAGGAAATATTATTTCTTCTCAGTCAGGGGTACTTGTTCCCCATCTCCTCAAAAGTATGTCTGACTCATATAGTGCATTTATGCCGCGTTCACAACCCCGTTGAAACTAGGAAACCCGGATATTCTGACTTGCTAACTGTTTGAGCATGGCACGTGTTTCCTAGTTCCGACTGGCCTACGAACGCAGCAACATCTCTATAGTGACTGATCTCTGATTGGCCATTGAAAGGGGCGTGCGTTGGATCCGGACGAAGAGAAACAAAGATGGCGGCAGTTACCAGAGGCTCATTCACATTTATGAGACGCTTGGTAGGTTTGTTAAAGTTTTTCCAGATGTGTATACCGACGTGAAAGCTTTGCGAGATAGTTGATGATGCACAAGGATCATACATTTTTTAAATACTGCTACTGTACATCAATATAGAGACCCTTCCCATGCAGCTGCTAGCCTGACTAGCAAACAAGCTAATTCGAGTCTGTTACAGTGAAGTGGGATTGAAATAGACAATTTTTCCTAATTGTTTTGTAGTTATGAATAATTGCTATGAATAATTGCTATCTGTTGGTTACGACTACCCAGATAGTCAACTATTTATTTGACTTAAACTGTTGACACTGTGTGTCTGAAAGAATTGAACTTGAATGCCAATACAATGTCATCCCTAACCCATTCATAGACCACTGTAACTAACGTTACCTTTATCGCCTGACGATAGTACTGTAATATTTTGTTAAGATTTTCTACGCTCGTTCTGAACGTTAAAACGCATCGCTTGCGGTATGGTTTTGGAATCAAGTTACGTATTTTTCATATCAGCGACAAATATATTTCTAAAATCAAAAGGTTAAATTACGACACACTTTTTATAGGGTTAGCGTTTGTGATAGGGTTTCCACACGCCAATCTCTGTTATATTACAACCTTTGTTTACGGAAGACAGGCGGCCACCTGTGCTAATTGGCTATTTAGCGTTCTCCGAACACCTGTGTGTAAACTTAACTGGGGAGGAAGTGTAGTTCGTCAACTGGCGGCATACACTGCGAATGGATTTGTGCAACACTTACTGTAGCAGTTTCTTTGTTATTTGAAAGAGTCTTTCTCATTGATATTTTTATGCACCTTTATTTAACCAGGTAAACTAGTTGAGAACAAGTTCTCATTTACAACTGCGACCTGGCCAAGATAAAGCAAAGCAGTGCGACACAAACGACAGAGTTACATGGAATCAACAAGCATAGAGTCAATAACACAATATAAAAAAAGAGCCTATATACAGCGTGTGCTACTTTGAAGAATCACAAATATAAAATATATTTAGATTTGTGTAACACTTCATTTTGGTTAATACATGATTCCATATGTGTTATTTCATAGTTTTGATATCCTAACTATTATTCTACAATGTAGAAAATAGTAAAAATAAAGAAACTGTTGAATGAGGTGTCAACTTTTGATTGGTACTGTGTGTGTGTAACATTAGATTGTTAAACTAAACTTGCTCTGCAGCTAGTCAACTGTTGAAAGCTACGAAGTCATGCTAGCTATATCTTTAGATGCTGAAATGGTATAGAAGTATCCAAAGCCTATTCCTGAAACGCGACCCCATCTAATGACTGATCATGACATGGATCTATTTCTCGTTTATCAAAGCAGCTCTTGGCACATCGGTACAAGCGTTGCTGCTCCAGGGTCCAAACTGGCCGACCAGACTATACCCGTCATCCCCACACTGTCTTCATCCCTCAGCTGTGCAGCTCTAGGTTTTTCCACACCAGTTATGGTAAGTAGGCTTCGGAATCGGCGCACAGGGATGTGGAATGAGGAAGATGCTACTGCTGACAGTGTACACTCCATACAGAAAGTAAACTAAACAATCTTAAATGCACGAAAGGCTATGTGGAAGTTATAGGTTAAAGAATGGATGTTTAATTTTTAATGATCATTTGCTTTCTTTAGTCACATCAGGACCAATTCTGCCATTCAAACTCTCAGATATTGGCGAGGGCATCATGGAGGTGACGGTGAAGGAATGGTATGTTTTCAAAATATAGTACAGCAACATACAAAGCTGTATATGAATTATGTTTTGTTAAAAGAGTTGCCACTAGAGGCCACACAAGTTCAATGATTACTAAGCATAGCTACTCCAAGAGAAAGATGTTAAGGTTGTCTTTCTGTTTCCATAGGTATGTGAAGGAAGGAGACAAAGTCTCCCAGTTTGACAGCATCTGTGAGGTACAGAGTGACAAGGCATCTGTCACCATCACAAGTCGCTATGACGGTGTCATTAAAAAGCTCTACTATGAGGTTGATGCCACAGCCTTAGTGGGCACACCCCTGGTGGATATCGAGACAGAGCCCGGTCCGGGTAGGTATGCCGCCAAAGCACCAACAATGGCGTAATGGGAATCTCCCAACTTTTTATGTATCAAATGTTTAGACAATAGAACTGAAACTTGGGTCACGTTTATAATAATAAATAAAAACATTTTGGAACACCAAATTATCTAAGTTTAAAACAACGTTGCCTTCTGTTGGAAGGTGGGAATAGTGACTTTGGTCGATCTTTCAGAGGTGGTCCATGAGGAGGATGTTGTGGAGACCCCGGCGATGTCAAACGATGAGCACACACACCAGGAAATCAAGGGACACAAGACCCAGGCCACACCTGCAGTCCGTCGTTTAGCCATGGAGAACAATGTGAGTTGCTATTAAAAGACTGACACATGCAAGCATGCATTCACTGCAAGATGGCACTACAGCACAAGATTTAGCACCACCCATTTAAACCTGAAATGGCCAACTACTGGGTGTCTAGGCTTTTGTGATGATTGTCTATTTACCTCTTTGCCGCCTACTTTCCATTCCTCCTTAGATCAAGCTGAGTGAAGTGGTCGGTACCGGGAGAGACGGACGGATCCTCAAAGAGGACATCCTCAACTTCCTGGCCAAACAGACAGGGGCCATCTTACCCCCGACCCCATTCCATGAGATCCAGCCACCCCCTCCCGCAGCATCCGCCCCCTCCTCGGCCTCCATGCCCAAGATGAAGCCCACACCAAGTGTCCAGCTCCCTGTCGTCTCAAGGCCCGTCTTCACGGGCAAGGACATCACTGAGCCCCTGAAAGGTAGAGGGAGCTTTACAGAGATGGTTAATGGTTCCAATAAATGTGTTTGCTTTCTGGGATACATTTCTGATTCAGAGAATAACCCATAGTATTAGCTAGACAGGTTAAATATAGTCTATTATAATTAGAGTAGCAGTGATGTTTTGAACGTGTTTCAAAAAGCTAGTCACTGTATTTAAATTCCCAATCTAGGTTCAGTCCAGGTTCCAAACAACTTCCTTCTGGCTTTGTTTGTAACAGTCTAGAGTGACCTGACGGGACAGGTGGTAACTTAGCAATATAGTACTGGTTTTATCAAAACATATCCCTTTTTTCCAATGTGTTCTTCTGAACGACCAGGTTTCCACAAAGCAATGGTGAAGACCATGACTGCAGCTTTGAAGATCCCCCACTTTGGTTATAAAGATGAAGTGGATTTGACGAGGCTGGTGCAGTTGCGCAAGGAGCTGAAGGGCCTGTCAGAGGCTCGCGGTGTCAAGCTCAGCTACATGCCCTTCTTCATCAAGGTGACCTTTGACTCCTGACATGATGTAATATGAAGTTGTGAGGTGACATGTCTAGTATCAGTGACACTATTGCCAAAATGCATGGGGAACACCTTATAAGATGTGTTCGTTATGACGTTGAAATGTCAGCTCATGTACTCTTGTTATGACAGAGGTAGCAGCTTGTGTTATGTGACGGAAGTGTTATAATGTCCTGCACAGAAACTTCATTATTACAGGGGTGTCATGAAATAATCATTGCACGTCATACCTGAATTACTATGCCAGAGGATTTGGGTAAATATCCTGCTTGCTGCGGTTTGGATCACACCATAGTTCCTGTGCCCATGAAAGCGAAGGTAATTGACTTAACGCCCCTTAGCACTCACGTCGGTAGCCATGAAGTGCTTTGAAAGGCTGGTCACGGCTTACATCAGCGCCATCATCCCGGAAACCCTAGACCCACTCCAGTTTGCATATCGCCCCAACAGATCCACAGATGACGCAATCTCAATCGCACTCCACACTGTCCTTTCCCACCTGGACAAAAGTAACCTTATGTGAGAATGCTGTTCATTGACTACAGCTCAGCGTTCTACACTGTAGTGCCCACAAAGCTCATCACTAAGCTAAGGATCCTGGGACTAAACACCTCCCTCTGCAACTGGATCCTGGACTTCCTGACGGGCCGTCCCCAGGTGGTAAGGGTAGGCAACAACACATCTGCTACAGTGATCCTCAACACGTTGGCCCCTTGTGTATTCCCTGTTCTCCCACGACTGTGTGGCCAAGCACGACTCCAACACCAACATTACATTTGCTGACGTCACAACAGTGGTAGGCCTGATCACCGACAATGATGAGACCGCCTATAGGGAGGAGGTCAGAGACCTGGCAGTGTGGTGCCAGGACAACAACTCCTTCAATGTGCTTAAGACAAAGGAGCTGAATGTGGACTACAGGAAAAGGAGGGCCCGAGCATCACATCGATGGGGTTGTAGTGGAGCAGGTTGAGATTTTCAAGTTCCTTGATGTCCCCATCACTAACAAACTATCATGGTCCAAACACACCAAGAAAGTCTTGAAGAGGGCACGACAATGCCTTTTCCCCCTCAGGAGACTGAAAAGATTTGGCATGGGTCCCCAAATCCTCAGTTATACAGCTGCACCATCGAGAGCATCCTGACCGGTTGCATCACCGGCTGGTATGGCAACAGTTCTGCATCCGACCGTAAGGTGCTACAGAGGGTAGTGCGTGCGGCCCAGTACATCACTGGGGCCAAGCTTCCTGCATCCAGGACCTATAATGCTAGGCGGTGTCAGAGGAAGGCCCAAAAAATTGTCAAAGACTCTAGTCACCCAAGTCATAGACTGTTCTCGGCAAGCAGTACCGGAGTTCCAAATCTAGGTCCAAAAGGCTCCTTAACAGCTTCTACCCCAAAGCCGTAAGACTCCTGAACAATTAATCAAATGGCCAACCGGATTATTTGCGTTGACACACGTTTTTACACTGCTGCTACTCGCTGTTTATCAATGCATAGTGACTTTACCCCTACTTACATGTACAAATTACCTCGACTAACCTTTTTCCCTGCACACTGACTCCGTACCAGTACCCCCTGTATATAGCCTCGCTATTATTATTTTTACTTTAGTTTATTTAAAATAAAAAACTTGTCTTCACTCTAACTGCATTGTTGGTTAAGGTCTTGTAAGTAAGCGTTACACGGTAAGGCCTACACCTGTTGTATTCGGCGCATGTGACAAATAAAATGTAATTTGAAGATAATCATGATCTTCTCTGTTTGAGCAGGCTGCTTCCCTGGGCCTTCTCCATTTCCCTATCCTCAACGCCTCGGTGGACGAGGCTGTTCAGAACATCACCTACAAGGTAAGGCTGCAGGAAGGGGGGGATGGTGTTGGGGAAACATTGCTTCCCTTTCAGTCAGTCAACTTTGGTACAACATACTATGGGGAGTCACACTCTCTCAACTTCTGTTGAAAATCTAAAATCACTCCTGACAAGGCCAATAAAATCCTTTCCTCTCTGGAAGCCCCGCCTTCCACAAGTGTGAGGCTAGAATGAATTCTTTCCATTATTCCGCTCTTCATCTTGGTGTAGACAGGAACGATTCACGCTACTAAAACAAACAATTTGAACACGAGACTGTCTCACATTGCGCCAACTAAACTGCCCCTTTGTGGTAGAGCGTGCTCACCCCTGGATGTTGTGTGCTGGACTTTGTATGGTTCTTATAGTTTCCTAATCACAAAAAATGTGTTATTCTTCGGATTGTTTGGCCTGGCTATAGCAATGAGTTAAGATTGCTAAAAATGCGACCTAGATGACGACGGCTAAGCCGGGTTTGGGTTCATAACCATGCCCAAATGAATAAAGAGATACTCAGGTTTGTTGTCTTTGTGTAAGTTAGAGGTTGACACGGGAACAAGAATGGTAGTGAAGTTCTGGAGTGAAGCCTAATATATAATTTGCTTAATAAAAACCAAGAAAACAATAAATGGTAATTTCCTCGCTCCAGTTGTAGCCAGTCACTTGACCTCCGATGCAAGTGGAGGAATACATAGTTGCACGTCATGAGTTAATTAGACTGAAAGGTTGCTTGTTCGGCCTCCTGGGTGGCGCAGTGGTTAAGGGCGCTGTACTGCAGCGCCAGTTGTGCCACCAGAGACTCTGGGTTCGCGCCCAGGCTCTGTTGTAACCGGCCGTGACCGGGAGGTCCGTGGGGCGACGCACAATTGGCCTAGCGTCGTCCGGGTTAGGGAGGGTTTGGCCGGTAGGGATATCCTTGTCTCATCTCGCACCAGCGACTCCTGTGGCAGGCCAAGCGCAGTGCACGCTAACCAAGGTTGCCAGGTGCACGGTGTTTCCTCCGACACATTGGTGCGGCTGGCTTCCGGGTTGGATGCGCGCTGTGTTAAGAAGCAGTGCGGCTTGGTTGGGTTGTGTATCGGAGGACGCATGACTTTCAACCTTCGTCTCTCCCGAGCCCGTACGGGATTTGTAGCAATGAGACAAGATAGTAGCTACTAACAATTGGATACCACGAAATTGGGGAGAAAAAGGGGTGAAAACTCAAAAAAATAATAATTTGCTTGTTCGAATCCCAGAGCCGGCGAGGTGGGAAGAAAATCGTCCGTTCTGCCCTTGAGCAAGCAGTTAACCCCCACAATAACTGCTCCGAGTCGCTGATGATGTCGATTTTTCGCTTGAATGCATTAGGTCACTTTCCATCTGGGTAAGTAGAAAATCTCAATGTGGTTATCACAGCCATTAAACTCTTAACTGTTTTGAAGTCACCATTGGCCTCATGGTAATATCCCTAAACAGTTTCCTTCCTTTCTGGCAACTGAGTTAGGAAGGACGCCTGTATCTTTGTAGTGACTGGGTGTACACCATCCAAAGTGTAATTAATAACTTCACCAATATTTAAATGTAGTTTATTTTTTAATATATTTATTTTCATCTACCAGTAGATGAAATATAATTGTGTGGGGTACAGCGCTGGTGTAGTCATTTTAAAAATCATGTTAAACACTATTATTGCACATAGTGAGTCCATGCAACTTATGTGACTTGTTAAGCACACGTTTACTCCTGAATTTATTTCCACTTGTCATAAAAGGGGTTGAATACTTAATGACTTAAACATTTCAGCTTTTAATTTTTCAACATTTTGAAAAATATATAATTCCACTTTGACATTATGGGGTATTGTGTGTAGACCAGTGACGACAAATCTCAATTGAATCCATTTTTAAATCAGGCTGTAACAACAAAATGTGGAAAAAGTCAAGGGGTGTAAATACTTTCTGAAGGCACTATATAGCTACAACCAGGCCTGCCCTGAGAACAGTCTTGGTTTCCACTAAAGTGATTCTGTATCCAGAACGGGGGACAGACGAGCAGCTAACGGAGGAAGTTATTTCTGATTTCTGCACATAAAAATGATCACGGGACAGGAAAATTCTGGGGTTATGGAACTGTTGCGGGATCAGGACATACAGGGAACATTTTTGACAGGACTAGAATCAGTTTTCAGTTGTAGGATGCGGAGATGGATTGAGTCTTTGGTCAGAGCAAATGTCTTAAATGCCTGGGTGGCTGCCCACAATCAACACGGTTCTTGCGCGCTCTATCACCAGTTACGGGAGGCTACTCGACGAGTACCTCTTGAAGCCGGTTGAGGGAATGCTAAGAGTGTGCAAAGCTATCATCAAGGGAAAGGGTGGCTTCTTTGAAGAATAAAAAATGATTTGGTTTCTACATGATTCAGAATAGAAATTAGCCTGTAAAAGTAGAACAATGTTCTTATACCAGATGTTTATTGAAAAGCTAAATATTAACCGTTGAGTCTTCATCCCTGCTAGAAATCATAATTATCATTTAAAAAATAAACATTTAGCCTTGAACAAGTCACCTACACAGTAATAAAACACAAAGTATATTTATATAATTTGCGAGCGACCTGTCCAATAGGCTATTTGTATGAACATTTGAAATAAATAAAGAACGAAACACAGCTGTTTTCCGGTCTCTAATTTAATTTAGCCTAGGCATGAACATTTTAATTAGGAGTAAAAAAATAACAAAACATGGCTGTCTATGAACACCAGGGCCAGCCGGTCATGGCTAGAAGGGATCCAGCATTTGTCAAATTGAATGTCAGATTTGACTTTTTGTAGCAGTTTAGGAGATTTAGGTTAAGCTTAGGAACAGGGTTTGTGTTAGCTAAAATTGAACTTGATCTTAATTTGACAAAAGCTGGATTCCTTCTAGGCATGACCGGGCAGGCCCGGCCCACTCACCATTCTCACTGCGATTCAGCACCACAGCAGTGGAAAGAGGACACTAGGTGGTCACAAAATGAATAAATTATAAAACTGTTGTTGGACAATCATACTCGATATGTAAGTAAACGCAATTCGTTAAGGCTGGTTCATTGAGTTGAGGCTTATTTTTATAATGCTCCTGTGAAACGAGGCACGCGTCATGCATTTATGAAAGCACTTGCTTCCAAAACACAAATGATATCCCTTTTTACAGTTCTTCTAGATTATGTTTATTGAACGCTCCACGTCCTTTCCAACCGCTCTCTTAAACTGCCGCTCCAAATCCGCTCCATTCATTAAAATCACCATTTTAAACCAACCCCCCATCTATTTTTGTGACTACCTGGACCGATATTTGGTTTGAAGTATTGAAACCAAACCCTATGATGATTCCACAAGGGGGCACCCTTCCCATAGGTTGTGCATTACTGGGATTCATTGCTGCTTCCTGTCTGTAGTTCACTAGTCCCTAATGAGGTGTCTAGTGATACAGGTTATGGGCCTGTAGGCAGTTGGTGGTTGGAAGCAGAGTTGAGGGAACAATCAGGGTTGGACACAACCATGCTATTGTCCAACACACGGTCTCTGGTTCAAATGAACCCCAAAATGAGCTGTCTTTCCCCGGCTCAACACTTTTCATTCCTAGGAATTAGATGACGGATTCTCAACCTATTGCGCCCACTAGGGATTTGGTTTTGGATGCTCTGTGAGAGGCCTTCTTTTGAATGACTGAGTCTGGATCTGAAGATCTTCTCCTGTGACATCTCCTTTCTTGTGGCTTTAGCCTCGGCTAAACATGTTGGGGACCTCCCAAGTCATCCATACACCCTTCCGGTACTTAGTTCGCCCAAGGCCATTCTGAGGTGACGTCGTGTCCAAATTTAGTCTTCGCCCCGAAAGTAATGGCTATGTCCTACAGGTCCTTTAAAAATAAAATGTTTAAGCTATTTTCAATTTTTCGCCTCCATTTGTTTCTGATGAGCAACAGTTTGCATGCCCTGTGTCCGGGGGCCTTCTTTACGCACGTACATTGAACGGACCCGGGATATCCAACCAACTTTTTTGTCTGTTTTGCTAATGCATCTTGTGGCAGGGCGCTCTCTAAGCAGCCTCCACAATCCAGTGGGAGAGACGCTATCTCCCTGGCATGTAGCAGCAAGCTAATGAGGGCGCCTCGCCTCAAGCGCCGATTTCTACTTTGTTTTCTAGTGTTTTTTTGTTTTCTTATTTTTGTTTTTATTTCACTTGGTCCCCCCCACCGCCTCAAGTCTATACTCTGCCTCCACCCTAATAGACATGTATTAATCACTGCTACAGTTATGTGAATATAGTTCTATCATTTTTTTTATTTATTAGCATTGTCATTTTATTTCCACTTAGTCCTGCATGTCAGAGCTTATGATTTTCACTGTACTCTGCAATGACACCTGCAACCCTGTACATGTCACTGTTAACCCTTCAGCGATTCAGTGTGGTTATCTAGCTGTGTACGCGGCAACTCAACCAGGGGTCTGGCAACGTCTCGGGTGTTATTTAAAGGGTTGGCTATTTAAAAAAAAAAATATAATTATAGGATTCATAATATTCAATAAATTATACCTAAATTGTACCTAACATCCGATTTGGACCAAACTTTCTTTCTTTTTTCTAACAACGAGTAGGACATGAGGGATCCATAGAAATGGTATAAAGCCATCCACGGACCACCCCAACAACGAGTATATAGTATCCGTTCTATGTTTAACAAGTAGTTAAAAGCTGCAGCTCTGAGAATTGTTTCTCCATCCTATGTAATGTATTCTCCGTGAATTTGTTGTCCGCTACCCCCCCCCCACACCAATTGGAACGCCGACTGTGAAGCCAGGTCTAATGGCCCCAACATTAGTGCCCAACCTCACTAATGCTTTTGTGGATGAAGTCCCCGCAGCAATGTTCCAACATCTAGTGGAAAGCCTTCCCAGAAGAGTGGTGGCTGTTATAGCAGCAAAGGGGGGGACCAACTCTCTATATTAATGCCCATGGTTTTGGAATGAGATGATTGACGAGTAGGTGTCCACATACATTTGGTCATGTAGTGTATATTCAAATAGATGGGGTACTTGCTCACAGTGAGCAGAATGCTGGACGTAGAACTAGAATGACTCAAGAACATGACATTTCGCTCATCCTTTCTTCAAAGTGATTGAGAACCTGAGCTGGTTCTGAGATGTGCTGATATGTCTCCTCCTCCTCCACCAGGCATCCCACAATATTGGTCTGGCTATGGACACGAGCCAGGGCCTGCTGGTACCCAATGTGAAGAATGTGCAGTTGCTGAGTGTGTTTGAGATCGCAGTGGAGCTCAACCGCATGCAGACCCTGGGCGCCACGGGCCAGCTGGGCACGGCCGACCTCACAGGAGGCACCTTCACCCTCTCCAACATTGGCTCGGTGAGTGGGGCGGGGGAGGGAGGGGGACTAGTGGCTAGGAGGATGAGCTTAAAGTGATACTGATAAGTCAAACAGATTTATATATATTTTATAATATTGACGTTTTCATAATTAAAAGCCGTGTTTGCATTTTTTAGTAGCCATCTAATGCTAACTTGAATAGTAATTGACAGCTAGCGGCTGCATTATTTGGGACCTATGCTTGCTTAAGCCGCTTGTTCAGTCTTTACATGTCATGTATTTGTGTTTTCCATTGAATCAGATTGGAGGCACTTATGCAAAGCCAGTAATTCTGCCTCCTGAGGTGGCGATTGGCGCTCTTGGAAAGATCCAGGTTTGTGAAAATTATATTACTTTAACATTATCAGTTATGTTGTCAATGCTGGCTATGATGAGTGGCGCAGGGGTACGGACCTCAGCTGATAATGGGAGCTGAGTGTTGGCGCTAGTTCTCAGCTTAGTGGGCATGTGGCCAGCTGACTGGGAGGTGTCAACACGATACAGACGCCTGACTGAGCCTCACGACATTGTCTGGACTTACATTTATATTTGATAGTTATGGATGTCTGGATTGATTTATGAATAATCATCTCCTGACATGTTTATGCCCCTTCCAGGTCCTGCCAAGGTTTAACTCGAGGGACGAGGTGGTGAAAGCTCACGTCATGAACGTCAGCTGGTCGGCAGACCACCGGATCATCGACGGGGCCACCATGGCGCGGTTTTCCAACCTGTGGAGGGACTACTTGGAGAACCCGGCCTCTATGGTCCTGGATCTGAAATGAGCATGCGGTACCCTGGCCTGCATCCCCTGGACGCAAGCCCAGCGACGCTAAACCAGCCCCCATGATGATGTGAAGTTGGTCTACTGTACTCTGACTCTTTGGGTAGTCACTTTGACTGGGTGTTACTGGTCACCATACTGCTCCTGACCCCTTGGCCTTCCAAACCTTTCTTCCTCCGAACATGGATGGCTGCGCACGCCACGGACACCACAAGTTCCCTTACTACTCAACGTTGTGAAACTAATCTCTAGTTGCTGGCTGTTTTTATCTTTGTGTGTGGCCTTAGTTTGATTGCTCTCTTCTGGTTGCCTTACTGACATAGGATGGGTATGAACAGTAGCGCTTTCTCCTGAAGAGCAGAATGTTGGAAAACAAACTTTTTTTTTTAGTAAACCTGTTGTTGTATTTCTGAAATACTGTATAACCCTGTAAAAATGTCTTTGCACCTTTTTGTTTTCTTACAGCCCCACACATTCCCTCATCAATGCTAGAAAGCTATTTTCAAGAGTGTGCGGTTTAGTGATTCCCTATGGAAAGCACCATTGCACAACATGCGCTTGTTAGTGTTCATATCAGCTACAGTGCCTTCAGAAAGTATTCATACCCCTTGACTTATTCCACATTTTGTTGTGTTACAGCCTGAATTCAAAATGGATTAAATTGATTCAATACCCTACTATGACAAAGTGAAAACAGGTTTTTAGAATGCTTTGCAAATGTATTGAAAATGAAATACAGATCTAATTTACGTAAGTATTCACACCATTGAGTCAATACTTTGTAGCAACCTTTTGGCAGGAATTTCAGCTGTTAATCTTTCTGGGTAAGTCTCTAAGAGCTTTCCACACCAGCATTGTGCAACATTTGCCCATTATACTTGTCAAAATTCTCCAAACTCAAATTGGTTGTTGATCAAAGCTCGACAACCATTTTCAGGTCTTGCCATAGATTTTCAAGTAGATTTAAGTCAAAACTAACTTGACCACTCGGGAACATTTACGGTCTTCATGGTAAGCAACTCCAGTGTAGATATTGGCCTTGTGTTTTAGGTTATCCTGTGTGTGGTGGAAAGCAGACTCAACCATGTTTTCCTCTAGTATTTTGCCTGTGCTGAGCACCATTTTATTTTTATCCTGAAAAACTTCTGTCCTTAACAATTACAAGCAGAACATGATGCAGCCTCCTGAAAATATGGAGAGTGGTAGTCAGTAATGTGTTGCATTGAATTTGCCCCAAACACAACACTTTGTATTCAGGACAAAAAGTTAAATACTTTGCCACATCTTTTGCAGTATTACTTTTGTGCCTTGTTGCAAACAGGAGGCATGTTTTGAAAATGATTTATTCGGTACAGGCTTCCCTTTCACTCTGTCATTTAGGTTATTATTGTGGAGTAATAACTACAATGTTGAGCCATCTCCAGTTTTCTCCTGTCAAAGCCATTAAACTCTAACTGTTTTAAAGTCACCGTTGGGTTCATGATGAAATTCCTGAGTGGTTTCCTTCCTCTCCGGCAACTGCGTTAGGAAGGACACCTGTATCTTTGTAGTGACTGGGTGTATTGATACACCATCAAAAGTGTAATTAATAACTTCATGTTCAAAGGGATATTCAATGTCTGCTTTTTGTTTTTACCCATCCAACAATGGGTGCCCTTCTTTGTGAGGTATTGGAAAACCTCCCAGGTGTTTTGGTTGAAATCATTTTAAATTCACTTCTTGACTGAGGGACCTTACAATTATCTGTATGTGTGGAGTACAGAGATGAGGTTAAACATGTTAAACATGATATTTGCACACAATGAGTCCATGTAACTTATGTGACTTGTTCAGTACATTTTTACACCTGAATTTAGGATTGCCATAAAAAAAGGGGGGTTGAATACTTATCGACTCAAGATATTTCAGCTTTTCAATTTTAATTTGTAAAAAAACTTTTGACATTATGGGTGTGTATTGTGTGTAGGCCAGTGATAACAATTCTCAATTTGATCAATTTTAAATTCAGGCTGTAACACAACAAAATGTGGAAAAAGTCAAGGGGTATGAATACTTTCTGAAGGCACTGTATGATGTCAGCAGCTATTGGATAAAACACTCCAATGGTTCCCCAATTGTTATTTTGATCAATTTGTGTTACGAAGTTGCTGCTTTTCTTGCTGTTTGATGTAAAAAAAAATAAAAAAAAATAAAGGAAAATATTAAGTTATGGGTGGAAGTGAACACTTAAGCTTTGTTCAAATACCCATACTAACATACCGTATACTACCTACTCAATTTATGTCACAAATAGTGCGGTTAGTATGAGTATCCAAACATAACCTTAGTGTAGGGTTTTGGGAATGCGTACTGTGGTCTCTGTATTTTAGGGAGATTGTACTATTTGAAGGTGTGTGAGAAATGCCTGTCTGACTTAATCACCGTTTCTGATATTGTGTGGATCCTGAAAACAAGTTTTAATAAATTTGAGGTGTAAAGATGTATTGGCTTTGCTGAGTGTTGTGGGTTATGTTCCCCAAGAATTCTGACACTCACTAGTTTGGCAAAATAAAGCCTTCAGTCTATAGACGCTAAATAATTGTCTTCGCCTGGAAGTATGGGAGAGATACAGGTTCATGTTGGAAATTCCCAGTCATTTTTCCCATGGGAATTCTTTTAATGGTTAAATATAAGGTCTGTATTATATAGCCCTAAAGTTCATTTAAAATATTTTGTTAACTGAGTAACCATCTTTCCATTGACGATTGCTCAATGTTTTTGTCTCCAGGACTTGGAATGAATAGAGCTGGTCCTAAAATGCTTCTAATTTCCCACCCCATTGAACAGAGGACAAACGTTGCGTGACCATTGGAACAGTTTCCACCCCTATTTCACACAATTCTTCCTACTGTCTTCTGAAGGTATGTGTTGTCCATGTGGCAAGTTTAGCTTGTGACCACCACCACTATTTTCAGTGTTCCACCCCTGACTAAAATGAAACCTCCGGAGTCACGTTTCATCTAGGAACACTACTGACAAGCTATGAGCTCTATTGCTACTCTGTTACAAGATTTTCAAAGCAAAGAAGCTATTCCATCAATACAATAACATACACAAAGAGGGATATGTCGAGGGAATTTAGCACATGGGTTTACTTCATGCAAATTAGTGCAATTTAGAAGGTACTATTTAATTTGGCTGCGACCGCCCGGCAACAGGATTTGACGGTTTGTTACAGGACTACTGCAGCTGTGCTCCCATCTGTTTTGAACATATACATTAACTGTGTTGGTGCTTCCATGAACTTTACAGTCGATTTGGAGTGAGATGTATTTAATCCTTTTGGTCAATTATGTGAAAGTTACTTACTACATGCAGTTTGGCTTGATAACGAATAAGAATTGAGGTCCAAATTGAAAAAAGGCTAATCATGTTGTCAATCATTATGAGGACCAATGTGTTTCCTTCTGCAGTGAAGAAATCTAAGCAGATATGTTCCTGCCTCTGTCCTTGTCAAGCCCCACCTGTCTAATTGAGGAAGGAGTGAGTAGGCAGACTCCAGTCCTGTTTTGAGTTAAAACTGTTTTGGGAGCTGCATTTGATCAGGGTCACCATGACCGGGGTGGCAGTGGCACCGTCATCTCTATCAAGTCCCTTGGGAGACTAGAATTAAGAAAACTAAACAAGATATGCAGAAGCAACAAGGTCAAAGGGCCGGTGTACAGTCGTGGCCAAAAGTTTTGAGAATGACACAAATATTAATGTTCACAAAGTCTGCTGCCTCAGTTTGTATGATGGCAATTTGCATATACTCCAGTATGTTATGAAGCGTGATCAGATGAATTGCAATTAATTGCAAAGTCCCTCTTTGCCATGCAAATGAACTGAATCCCCCCAAAAACATTTCCACTGCATTTCAGCCCTGCCACAAAAGGACCAGCTGACATCATGTCATTGATTATCTCGTTAATACAGGTGTGAGTGTTGACGAGGACAAGGCTGGAGATCACTCTGTCATGCTGATTGAGTTCGAATAACAGACTGGAAGCTTCAAAAGGAGGGTGGTGCTTGGAATCATTGTTCTTCCTCTGTCAACCATGGTTACCTGCAAGGAAACACATGCCGTTATCATTGCTTTGCACAAAAAGGGCTTCACCGGCAAGGATATTGCTGCAAAAGGTTCAGGGATTGGACTGCATCCGGAAAAAGGCTTGTCCGAGCTCTACCTGTGTCATGCCAACAGTAAAGCATCCTGAGACCATTCATGTGTGGGACTGCTTCTCAGCCAAGGGAGTGGGCTCACTCACAGTTTTGCCTATGAACACAGCCATGAATAAAGAATGGTACCAACACATCCTCCGAGAGCAACTTCTCCCAACCATCCAGGAACAGTTTGGTGACAAACCTTGCCATGAGGCAAAAGTGATAACTAAGTGGCTCGGGGAACAAAACATCAATATTTTGGGTCCATGGCCAGTAAACTCCCCAGACCTTAATCCCATTGAGAACTTGTGGTCAATCCTCAAGAGGTGGGTGGACAAACAAAAACCCACAAATTCTGACAAACTCCAAGCATTGATTATGCAAGAATGGGCTGCCATCAGTCAGGATGTGGTCCAGAAGTTAATTGACAGCATGCCAGGGCGGATTGCAGAGGTCTTGAAAAATAATTGTCAACACTGCAAATATTGACTTTGCATCAACTTCATGTAATTGTCAATAAAAGCCTTTGACACGTATGAAATGCTTGTAATTATACTTCAGTATTCCATAGTAACATCTGACAAAAATATCTAAAGACACAGCAAACCTTGTGGAAATTTATATTTGAGTCATTCTCAAAGCTTTTGGCCATGACTGTAGGTAGGTGAATGATGTTTATCCTTGATAATTTTATGGAATATTGAATACCCATAGGTTCAAAACCCAATAGGCTTAACGGGATACTTCAGGATTTTGGCAATGAAGACCTTTATCCACTTCCCCAGAGTCAGAGTTTTCCACATTTTGTTACATTACAGCCTTATTCTAAAATGGATTGAAAAATATCCTAGGACAAATGCTGATTTCCAGATCTTTGGAATTTCTTTAGATTCCAGGGTTAAATTGAATAGATATGTAAGGGAAAGGGGTATACCTAGTCAGTTGTACAACTGAATGCCTTTGACTGAAATGTGTCTTCTGCATTTAATCCAACCCAGAGTATCGAGTGTAATTGCGAGTAAAACGTGGCAAGTGATTTTTTTAAACAACCAACAAACTACATTTTTGGCAAACCAATCAAGTGGCTTGATAACGATCCCTTTTAATAAATACTTGGAAAAAGAGCACAGGTTAAAACATTAACATGGAATGTAAGTACCCTGGAATGTAAGATCCTGTGCCTTCGGAAGGTATTCAGACCCCTTGACTTCTTCCACATTTTGTTACATCACATTAGACATTATTGCTAACATTTACGATAGCAAATTTCAATTTACATCAAAAAATATGACGTTTTCGTCTTTTGAGCTTCTCGTCATGAAATCTATGCAGCCTACCCAATCACTTTTTATAGCTACTGTTTACAGGCCTCCTGGGTCATATACAGTGTTCCTCACTGAGTTCCCTGAATTCCTATTGGACCTTGTAGTCATAGCAGTTAATATTCAAATTTTTGGTGACTTTAATATTCACATGGAAAAGTCCACAGACCCACTTCAAAAGGCTTTCGGAGCCATCATCGACTCAGTGGGTTTTGTCCAACATGTCTCTGGACCTACTCACTGCCACAGTCATATTCTGGACCTAGTTTTGTCCCACGGAATAAATGTTGTGGATCTTAATGTTTTTCCTCATAATCCTGAACTATTGGACCACCATTTTATTACGTTTGGAATCGCAACAAATAATCTGCTCAGACCCCAACCAAGGAGCATCAAAAGTTGTGCTACAAATTCTCAGACAACCCAAAGATTCCTTGATGCCCTTCCAGACTCCCTCTGCCTACCCAAGGATGTCAGAGAACAAAAATCAGTTAACCACCTAACTGAGGAACTCAATTTAACTTTGGGCAATACCCTAGATGCAGTCGCACCCCTAAAAACAAAAAACATTTGTCATAAGAAACTAGCTCCCTGGTATACAGAAAATACCCTAGCTCTGAAGCAAGCTTCCAAAAAATTGGAACGGAAATGGCGCCACACCAAACTGGAAGTCTTCCGACTAGCTTGGAAAGACGGTACCGTGCAGTATCGAAGAGCCCTCACTGCTGCTCGATCATCCTATTTTTCCAACTTAATTGAGGAAAATAAGAACAATCCTAAATTTATTTTTGATACTGTCGCAAAGCTAACTAAAAAGCAGCCTTCCCCAAGAGAGGATGGCTTTCACTTCAGCATTAATAAATTCATGAACTTCTTTGAGGAAAAGATCATGATCATTAGAAAGCAAATGATGGACTCCTCTTTAAATCTGCATATTCCTCCAAAGCTCAGTTGTCCTGAGTCTGCACAACTCTGCCAGGACCTAGGATCAAGGGAGACACTCAAGTGTTTTAGTACTATATCTCTTGACACAATGATGAAAATAATCATGGCCTCTAAACCTTCAAGCTGCATACTGGACCCTATTCCAACTAAACTACTGAAAGAGCTGCTTCCTGTGCTTGGCCCTCCTATGGTGAACATAATAAACTGCTCTCTATCCACCGGATGTTCACCAAACTCACTAAAAGTGGCAGTAATAAAGACTCTCTTGAAAAAGCCAAACCTTGACCCAGAAAATATAAAAACTATCGGCCTATATCGAATTTTCCATTCCTCTCTAAAATCCTATGACCTACTGAAGAGATGAGTCTTCAGTAAAGACTTAAAGGTTGAGACCGAGTCTGCGTCTATCACATGGGTAGGCAGACCATTCCATAAAAATGGAGCTCTATAGGAGAACGCCCTGCCTCCTGCTGTTTGCTTAGAAATTCTAGGGACAGTAAGGAGGCCAGCGTCTTGTGACCGTAGTGTACGTGTAGGTATGTTTATTTATTTTTATGTCACCTTTATTTAACCAGGTAGACAAGTTGAGAACAAGTTCTCATTTACAATTGCGACCTGGCCAAGATAAAGCAAAGCAGTTCGACACATACAACGACACAGAGTTACACATGGAGTAAAACAAACATACAGTCAATAATACAGTATAAACAAGTCTATATACGATGTGAGCAAATGAGGTGAGATAAGGGAGGTAAAGGCAAAAAAAGGCCATGGTGGCAAAGTAAATACAATATAGCAAGTAAAACACTGGAATGGTAGATTTGCAATGGAAGAATGTGCAAAGTAGAAATAAAAATAATGGGGTGCAAAGGAGCAAAATTAATTAATTAAATACAGTAGGGAAAGAGGTAGTTGTTTGGGCAAAATTATAGGTGGGCTATGTACAGGTGCAGTAATCTGTGAGCTGCTCTGACAGTTGGTGCTTAAAGCTAGTGAGGGAGATAAGTGTTTCCAGTTTCAGAGATTTTTGTAGTTCGTTCCAGTCATTGGCAGCAGAGAACTGGAAGGAGAGGCAGCCAAAGAAAGAATTGGTTTTGGGGTGACTAGAGAGATATACCTGCTGGAGCGTGTGCTACAGGTGGGAGATGCTATGGTGACCAGCGAGCTGAGATAAGGGGGGACTTTACCTAGCAGGGTCTTGTAGATAACATGGAGCCAGTGGGTTTGGCGACGAGTATGAAGCGAGGGCCAGCCAACGAGATGGTGGGTAGTATATGGGGCTTTGGTGACAAAACGGATTTCACTGTGATAGACTGCATCCAATTTGTTGAGTAGGGTATTGGAGACTATTTTGTAAATGACATCGCCAAAGTCGAGGATTGGTAGGATGGTCAGTTTTACAAGGGTATGTTTGGCAGCATGAGTGAAGGATGCTTTGTTGCGAAATAGGAAGCCAATTCTAGATTTAACTTTGGATTGGAGATGTTTGACATGGGTCTGGAAGGAGAGTTTACAGTCTAACCAGACACCTAAGTATTTGTAGTTGTCCACGTATTCTAAGTCAGAGCCGTCCAGAGTAGTGATGTTGGACAGGCGGGTAGGTGCAGGTAGCGATCGGTTGAAGAGCATGCATTTAGTTTTACTTGTATTTAAGAGCAATTGGAGGCCACGGAAGGAGAGTTGTATGGCATTGAAGCTTGCCTGGAGGGTTGTTAACACAGTGTCCAAAGAAGGGCCAGAAGTATACAGAATGGTGTCGTCTGCGTAGAGGTGGATCAGAGACTCACCAGCAGCAAGAGCGACCTCATTGATGTATACAGAGAAGAGAGTCAGTCCAAGAATTGAACCCTGTGGCACCCCCATAGAGACTGCCAGAGGTCCGGACAGCAGACCCTCCGATTTGACACACTGAACTCTATCAGAGAAGTAGTTGGTGAACCAGGCGAGGCAATCATTTGAGAAACCAAGGCTGTCGAGTCTGCCGATGAGGATGTGGTGATTGACAGAGTCGAAAGCCTTGGCCAGATCAATGAATACGGCTACACAGTAATGTTTCTTATCGATGGCGGTTAAGATATCGTTTAGGACCTTGAGCGTGGCTGAGGTGCACCCATGACCAGCTCTGAAACCAGATTGCATAGCAGAGAAGGTATGGTGAGATTCGAAATGGTCGGTAATCTGTTTGTTGACTTGGCTTTCGAAGACCTTAGAAAGGCATGTTAGGATAGATATAGGTCTGTAGCAGTTTGGGTCAAGAGTGTCCCCCCCTTTGAAGAGGGGGATGACCGCAGCTGCTTTCCAATCTTTGGGAATCTCAGACGACACGAAAGAGAGGTTGAACAGGCTAGTAATAGGGGTGGCAACAATTTCGGCAGATAATTTTAGAAAGAAAGGGTCCAGATTGTCTAGCCCGGCTGATTTGTAGGGGTCCAGATTTTGCAGCTCTTTCAGAACATCAGTTGAAAGGATTTGGGAGGAGAAATGGGGAAGGCTTGGGCGAGTTGCTGTGGGGGGTGCAGTGCTGTTGACCGGGGTAGGAGTAGCCAGGTGGAAAGCATGGCCAGCCGTAGAAAAATGCTTATTGAAATTCTCAATTATGGTGGATTTATCAGTGGTGACAGCGTTTCCTATCTTCAGTGCAGTGGGCAGCTGGGAGGAGGTGTTCTTATTCTCCATGGACTTTACAGTGTCCCATAACTTTTTAGAGTTAGTGTTGCAGGAAGCAAATTTCTGCTTGAAAAAGCTAGCCTTGGCTTTTCTAACTGCCTGTGTATAATGGTTTCTAGCTTCCCTGAACAGCTGCATATCACGGGGGCTGTTCGATGCTAATGCAGAACGCCATAGGATGTTTTTGTGTTGGTTAAGGGCAGTCAGGTCTGGGGAGAACCAAGGGCTATATCTGTTCCTGGTTCTAAATTTCTTGAATGGGGCATGTTTATTTAAGATGGTTAGGAAGTCATTTAAAAAAAATATCCAGGCATCCTCAACTGATGGGATGAGATCAATATCCTTCCAGGATACCCCGGCCAGGTCGATTAGAAAGGCCTGTACGGCAGGACCAAATCGGAAAGATAGGTAGGAGCAAGCCCATGTAATGCTTTGTAGGTTAGCAGTATAACCTTGAAATCAGCCCTTGCCTTAACAGGAAGCCAGTGTGGAGGCTAGCACTGGAGTAATGTGATCAATTCTTTTTGTTTCTAGTCAAGATTCTAGCAGCCGTGTTTAGCACTAACTGAAGTTTATTTAGTGCTTTATCCGGGTAGCCGGAAAGTAGAGCATTGCAGTAGTCTAACCTAGAAGTAACAAAGCATGGATTAATTTTTCTGCATTTTTGGACAGAAAGTTTCAGATTTTTGCAATGTTACGTAGATGGAAAAAAAGCTGTCCTTGAAACAGTCTTGATATGTTCGTCAAAAGAGAGATCAGGGTCCAGAGTAACGCCGAGGTCCTTCAGTTTTTTTTGAGACGACTGTACAACCATCAAGATTAATTGTCAGATTCAACAGAAGATCTCTTTGTTTCTTAGGACCTAGAACAAGCAATATTTGCAGCCATCCACTTATGTCTGAAACACAGGCTTCCAGGGTAGGCAATTTTGGGGTTTCACCATGTTTCATCAAAATGAACCACCAAGACTCTTCCTAGAGCTAACCGCCTGGCCCAACTGAGCAATCCGGGGAGAAAGGCTTTGGTCAGGAAAGTGACCAAAACCCGATGGTCATTCTGACAGAGCTCCAGAGTTCTTCTGTGGAGATGGGAGAACCTTGCAGATGGACAACCATCTCTGGATATTTTGTTCTGCTCCTGTGAATTCTATGTTTTTTTTACTAGATTACCTGTAGTTGTTCCTGTCTGTCTGTAATTGTGTTATGACTTGGTTTTGCCTATCTTGGCCAGGAATCTCTTGAAAATGAGATTTCAAATCTCAATGAGCCCTTCCTGGTTAAATACAATTTTTAAAATACTCAAGCCCTGGTCCAAATGACACTTGAGCCAGTGTGAAAACATTCTTAATAGTGTTTCCCAGGAAAAGCTGCCATTTGAGAAGTTACCCATTTCAATGGTTAATGAGGAATCACCAGCTCATTGATGAACAGTCTTAACACCTTTACTATGGTTATTGCTCCACTTGAATGTCAGGATATGATTGCTACTGAAGTGTTTTTCTGTATAAAAACTGTACCTATGGGTATATGAATATATACATATATGTATATTGAAGTTTTGTTTTCCGAAAATGTCAGTGGTCAAGCCTCTGATCAACTGCAATTAAATCTGTTGGTTTGTCATCTTGAAACAGAAGTTGCATCTTGTGAATCTCAAATAGTTGCATTGCCAAATCAAGCTTACAGAACCATTTGAAGACAAACTAGAAATATAGCGTGACATTGAACTTTTTCTTGGTGAAATAACTGCCAGCAATGTGTCCATCTCACCTGTCGTCAATTACAGCCTGCTGCCCAACACAGCAAAACATGCTAAATTATATTGATAAGTGTGTACCCTATCAGATAGTGTACAATAAAAGGCTGCGGGTGGAACCCTAAAATGCATTGACTTCAAGATTCATCATACTGGTATCTCATGTTTGGATTTAGATCAATGTTCCCTTTACCTAAGTTTCCCAACCATAAATCCATCAAAATATTCCACTTTATTGAAATGCATGGTTGTATACTTACTGTATATTTACAAGGTCAGTCAACAAATGTAATATTGAAAATAAAAGGCAGCAAAACAATGACAATACATGGAAAAGAAAAAAACTGCATACAGTATTTCAAGAAATTGCTGTTTTACAGAACACCAACTCATAAATAGCTAGAGCACACTTTCATGATTCAATATGTACTTTTGGTATTTGGTCAATAAGCAAGTTAAAACGAGAACATATTTTGTTTGTACAAGTGAAAAGGTTTTTAGAAGGCCACGAGATGGATCTATGGATTCCGTAACTATGCAACGTGTTGTCTGACATAGGGTGTCCTTCGTGTAAATTAGATATTTTTTAAAGGCAAACCCTTCTTGTATGATCATTTTCTGTAACTGTACGATCCATACATGTCAGGAACTTGGCCGTGTACATGAACAAAATGAAAATAAAAGACAAAATATCAAGCCAATCTGTCACATTCTGTGATGTCAAAGAGTAAGCAGGGGTTGATACGATATCTCCTTGTGGTCCCGCCAAAAAGTATCCCACCCCAATTGAGGCACCAGTCAGTCTGAAGAAGTGGTAGTAGGAATTCATATAGGCAGCAGTTTGATATAAGCGACAAAACAAAGGTGCTTTAAAAATTCAGCTGTACCATTCCAAGTCCATCGCGTCTTCACATTCCGTGGTTAGTTTGTGGATTAAGGCTGTTTTATGCAAAGATCTGGGGGAAATTTCAACTGGATTTCCGATTCAGCCCCGCATTGTCATTTTTCTCACACACAGTTCCGTAAAGCTGAAGGCCCAACTCTAGAGGACTAACCAGTCTTTTTGATGCTGCTTTTTCTTTCTAGGTTGTTGTTTTTTGTGCAGAGACTCCCTCTTCTGATTGTGGAACACACTGTGTTCAGAAACAGCCCAACAGGTATGTCCCTGAGTTGAGCATTGCCCTGTCCAATATCATCAAAACAACGGTTGAAGAAAAACAAAAAGTAAAAGTTTGAGGAAAAACAAAAAAATGAATAAATATAAGCCATTGCAAATAGTGCCTTTGGATAGAACTTTCTAATAAAAAACCATACTCCTATGTATACATATATAGTGGTAACTCTTAATATAGCTTTTTGATTGTTTACTACACCTACACATGAGCTCTCTTGCTTTGTGTGGTTTTGAAGAGGGGGGAGTCAGGCCCGAGTAGCCAGGTCTGTGTTACACATTTGTGTCCTGCAGTAGGGGCTCTTTGGCCTCCCCGGGTGGCTGTGGGCTGTGGGGGTGCCCGTGGGGCGAGCTGTGCTTCTTCCAGCTGCCAGGCCGGGGGCCCAGGTGGGGGTGCTCTGGTATGAAAAGGGCCACCAAGAGTGCTAGCAGCACTGAGCATGCTCCGAAGAGAAAGGGTGGGCCAGGAATGATGGACGTCTGAGGAGAGGGGGGAATAAAAAGGAACAAGAGAATTTGACTAAATTAGGAAAATGCTTAAATTAGGGTTACACTTGTACAAAGCATATTCAAAAACAGTCATGTAAATACTTGGTAACTAGTTAACGTTAAATAGTGGCCACAAACCTCTAAGATTGCATAGTGCCTAAATAATGATAGCCACTTTTAAGACAGCGATAGAGCCTTGTTGAACTGCTTGGTCACTTTTGAGGAGGTATGCTGGCTGTTGAACTCCAACCAAATTCAAGCCTCGTCGGGTTCAGGCTGCGTATCAAAACTATGAGGAGGAGGAGAAAAGTTTGGGGCTGGGGGCTAACCTGTGGGAGGTGCTGAAGGTGGGGTTGAGTGTGGACCGGTGTGTCCTGGCTGCCGTCTGGGGGAGCATCTAGCTCCACGTGGAAGATGTAGAAGATGAAGCCGTAGAGCGCCGGCCCCAGGCCGTTACACAGACCCCGGATCCCTGTCACCATCCCCTGGCCCACCCCTGTGGGATGAGCGCCAAAATAATTTTCGTATTAGTTGGATTTTATTCAACTTTTAATTCACAAGGTAAGTTAAAGGGATAGTTCTTCAAAAGTACATATTTATTTCCTTACCTTGAAAAGTGGTCTATGGCTAAGCATTGACTGGTTTCAAGGTAAGGAAAAAAATAAGTCATTTTGATTAACTGCCCCTTTCACAGAACCATTTCTCATTTGCATTTATGACCCTGCCAAAAGACAAATCAGAGAAAGTTGCAAAATAAAGTTATAACTAAGTACAAACCTTGTTGGTCTGGCTCAGCGGTGCGAGAAACCAACGCACTGATTGCTGGGAAAGTGATGCTTGACATGGCTGCTACAGCCCCTGCTGCCCACATCATCCTGTAGAGAGATAGTCACTTTAAAGAGTATCTATCACTGTAAAGAGTATCTATCACTGAACTGAATCATCAGATGCGTTCAATGGTTTGAGTCGCCTTGAAAAAGCTTACCATGGCTCGGAGCCAAACCCATACCAGGCGAGCTGCAGTATCTGGAACCCAAGGCCGAGCAAGATGGTGTTCTTATTCCCGATGGAACGCATGAGTAAACTCAATATTACAGTCTTACAAAGGGAACAAAAAATAACATAATTAGAAACACTTTATTGGAATGTTCATAATGCCTATAATGAAAGTCCTTATTATATGGCCAAACCAAAGGTCGTTATAACATGGCAGAGAATGGAATAACTATATAGATATATACTAAATGACCAAAAGTATGTGGACACCTGCTTGTCTAACATCTCATTCCAAAATCATGGGCATTAATATATTGTAACAGCCTCCACTCTTCTGGGAAGGCCTTCCACTAGATGTTGGAACATTGCTGCAGGGACTTGCTCAAGAACCGGCCACTGATGTTGGCCGATTAGGCCTGGCTTCACAGTCGGCGTTCCAATTCATCCCAAAGGTGTTAAATTGAGTTGAGGTCAGGGCTCTGTACAAACCAGTCAAGTTCTTCCACACCGATCTCAACAAACCATTTCTGTATGGACCTCACTTTGTGCACGGGGGGTATTGTCATGCTGAAACAGCAAAGGGCCTTCACAAAGTTGGAAGCACAGAATCATCTAGAATGTCATTGTATGCTGTAGCGTTAAGATTTCCCTTCACTGGAACTAAGGGGCCTAGCCCGACCTATGAAAAACAGCCCCAGACCCTTATTCCTCCTCCACCAAACTTTACAGTTGGAACTATTTATTGGGGCAGGTAGTGTTCTCCTGGCATCCGCCAAACCCAAATTCGTCCGTCAGACTGCCAGATGGTGAGGCGTGATTCATCACTCCAGAAAACGAGTTTCCACTGCTCCAGAGTACAATGGCGGCAAGCTTTACACCACTCCAGCCGACACTTGGCATTGCGCATGGTGATCTTAGGCTTGTGTGCGGCTGCATGGCCATGGAAACCCACTTCATGAAGCTCCCGACCAACAGTTCTTGTGCTGACGTTGCTTCCAGAGGCAGTTTGGAACTCGGTAGTGAGTGTTGCAATCGAGGAAAGACTATGTTTACGTGCTACAGTGCTCGGTTTGAGTGGCCTACCACTTTGCGGCTGAGCCGTTGTTGCTCCTAGACATTACCACTTCACAATAACAGCAGCTCTAGCAGGGTAGAAATTTGACAAACTGACTTGTTGGAAAGGTGGCATCCTATGACGGTGCCACGTTGATTGTCACTGAGCTCTTCAGTAAGGCCATTCTACTGCCAATGTTTGTCTATGGCGATTGCATGGCTGTGTGCTTGATTCTATACACCTGTCAGCAACAGGTGTGGCTGAAATAGCCAAATCTACTAATTTGAAGGGGTGTCCAAATACTTTTGTGTGTGTGTGATTATTTATATATAACATAAATATAATTAATGTAATGATAGTTAATGACAACTAACCTGTGCAATGATTGAAAGCAGTCCTAGAACAGCTATGAAAGCTGCAACATTTTCAGGTGAAAATCCCATAATCTGAAAAAAGGGAGAGCGAAAATGTGATCGTACTGCCAGTGAAACTAAATGAGTATGCCTATCATCAAGGATATATATATATATATATATATATATATATATATATATATATATATACATATATATATATATACACATACATACAGGCCTAGCTGTGAGCAGCAAACAGCAGGGGTCCAAGCAAAATATGATAACTTGGTTGTATACTTTGAATGAGCTACATAGTCAAAATCCCTCGACAACTCTACCAAATGATATACTGACTATGAAGGGGACTTGACCTCAGTTACATCGATAATGGAAATAGGGGGATGGCCTGACATCTGACACGCATCTTACACGTCCGTTTATGTATTTGACAGTATACATAGCCGACCTGTCGTAAGTAGAGGAAGAAGCTGGAGTACTGGCCAGCCTCAGGGAGATAGGACAGGAACACTGTTATACAGATGAGCAGCACAGTGGAATCCTGGCCCACTTTCCTTAGAGACTGGAGACAGAAAGAAAAAGGGGTTAGGAGGACGGTAGGTGATGACAAGTGTTAACGATATGATGTGCAAGAACACCCAACCACTCCTCCTGGTCGGAAAGGAGGCCTATTGTGAGAACTGGGTCTCAACCCAAGAGAGCAAACTAGAGAAGTAGAGTTACAAAACAGCTGTGGTCTGCGTCGGAGAGTCAGGAGACCTAGAATTACACCAACACATAACCACCTACAACAGGGGTCCCCCCCACACATGGGGAGCCAACGTTTCGTGGCGGTGTGCGGGACCTTCCTTGATTGGGGGGGGGGGTACTTTTTGAACAATTTGCTATTTGTTTATACAAATCTAAAACTACTCATAAATCCATGATGCTTTAGGATATAATCAAGTGGTGAAATGCAAGAGTAAGATGCAATTATGGTGCACGTCGGAATATCGTTGGTTTGTCTCCATGACATTCATAAGCTGAGCTACGACCTTCTAAAGTGCTTGGGAAGTAATCTTATACAATGCGTGACTGTTGCTATCAACTGATCGAATCACTTTACGGGAAAAATTATATTATGTATAATTACATTGAGGGTTCATATACATTATAATAAACCAATATTTTCCTTATCCATTACTATCATTTTTAAATAGTCTACCTCATGAGTCTTGTTAAACTATGTAGAATTGCAGGAAAGTAGCTTCAAAACAACACTTTTCTTAGGTCTCTCAAATTAAACAATGTCAAGCTGCTGTTGTATTTAATATAGGCCACCTTAATAAACAATAATAAATAAATAAAGGGGGGGGGGGGGGGGGGGGGTTTAATGTGAAAAAGGTGGCACTGGGGACCAACGTTCGGGAACCCTTGACCTACAAACACCCCCATACTGTATTGTTATGCTATAATATCAGTGACTTGGGCCTTCAGCGTTATACAGCGTCAATCGTGATGATTGTGTTAAGAGCAAAAAAAAGAGAGACTTCACTCGGACTCAAAATAAATACTCCTTTAGCTTAAGTTTTGTAGGTCAATCGTGTGATGATGCTTATTTCCCTGGATCGATCATCATAACACACATTTATTAACACAATCTTGATATTATCTTCGCAGTGCCTTGAGAAACTATACATACCCATAGACTTATTCCACATTTTGTTGTGTTACAGCCTGAATTCAAAATTGATTATATTGATGCAATACCCCACAATGACAAAGTGAAAACATGTTTTTCGAATTTGTAGCAATTTTTTGGAAAATGAAATACAGAAATATCTCATTTACATAATTATTTACACCCCTGAGTCAATACTTTGTAGTACCTTTGGCAGCAATTACAGTCTTTCTGACTGTAAGCTCTTTAAGAGCTTTCCACACCTGGATTGAGCAACATTTGCCCATTCTTCTTTTCAATATTCTTCAAGCTCTGTCAAATTGGTTTTTGATCATTGCTAGACAACCATTTTAAGGTCTTGCCATAGATTTTCAAGCAGATTTAAGTCATAACTCTAACTCGGCCACATTCTTTCCCAGTATCACTTCTGTGCATTGTCGAAAACAGGATGCATATTCTGTACAGGCTTCCTTCTTTTCATTCTAATTAGGTTAGTATTGTGGAGTAACTACAATGTTGTTGATTCATCCTCAGTTTTCTCCTATCACAGTCGTTAAACTCGAAGTGTTTTTTTAAGTCACCATTGGCCTCATGGTGAAATCCCTGACGCCTGTATCTTTGAAGTGACTGGGTGTATTGATACACCATCCAAAGATTAACAACTTCACCATGCTCAAATGGATAATCAATGTCTGCTTTTACTGATCTACCAATAGGTGCTCTTCTTTGCGAGGCACTTGAAACTCCCCCTGGTCTTTGTGGTTGAATCTGTGTTTGAAATTCACTGCTCGACTGAGGGACCTTACAGATAATTGTATGTGTGGGGTACAGATATGAGGTAGTCATGTTAAACACTATCATTGCACACAGAGTCCATGCAACTTATCATTTGACTTAAGCACATTTTTACTCCTTAACCTATTTAGGCTTGCCATAAGAAAAGGGGTTGAATAGTTATTGACTCAAGACATTTCAGCTACAATATGTCATTTTTGGGGCGACCCGACCAAATTCACATAGAAATCTGTGTTATAAATCTAAGAAGCGGTAGATCTACAATGATTATCTACACAATGACTACTTGTTTTGTCACAAACTGAAATTAGACAAACTATTCGAATTTTAACAACCAGGAAATGGTGGAGCAAGTTCTACATATTGCATCTTAACATTTTAGCAAAAATGTAAATAAATAAAAAACATAATTCCACTTTGACATTATGTGTAGGACAGTGACCAAAGAAAATCTCAATTGAATCCATTTTAAATTCAGGCTGTAATAAGAAAATATGGAAAAAGTCAAGGGGTGTGAAAACTTTCTGAAGACACTGTAAGTACCCTGCAATCATCATTGCTATATCATGTGATGTTGATGTATTTCAGCGACACGTCAGCCTTCCCCCTCAACATTGCCTGAGGAAGACCTGTTTCGCTGTGCTATGAGTAGCTGCTGTACACTGTGCCATGTAGCTTTAACTGTTGTTGTACAGCCCCTCAGCAATAGAGGATTATGAAAGGTTAATTGTTCCCCTATTTGGCGTCTGTCTAACAGCCTGTTGAACTCCCTCCCCCTTTTACACACACCACCGTGGCTCCTTCAAACAACCCACCTTAGGGGAAGTTCAGGTTTGGCTGACAAAGACCACATCCTGGTCTAAATGCGGCATGAAAGTTTGTTCCTTATGCTGGGTAAATCCAATTGTGTTTATCAAATATATATTTTTTGTGTACTATTCCTGCACTGTTTTGGGCACCGTTGGTGCCAATGTGCAATTAGAACCACCGCCACTCGCTGAAAGCCTACTATAGAGGAATTATGAAAACAGTGCGCATAAATTAAAGACGAGGTAACACTAACATGGCCTGTACCAAACAAGTTGGTGCATACAACATCAGGTGGTCTTGTTCTTCTATGAACTTGAATGAAAACAGTAGCTTAAGTGATAGAGCTATTGTAGGGAAATGGGAAGACTGAAGAGGACTACTTGTAACATGAGTAGCTAGTTGAAAGTGTCAACACAAAAACATATGCTATGTTTCCCTAAGGGGAACCATGGGCGTCAGTCGGGGGGGGGGGGGGGGGGGGCACCCCCCCGCCCCCAATTCCGTTGATACCATTGTCCCATGAAAACAGACACACATTACCCCTATAACCTTTTTTGGATTTCTAAATGACCCCAACGTCAGCAGTCAGGACTGTGATGCAACCGACCCACCAAATTTCTAGCTGCTACCACTGATCATAGTGCCAAACTGAAGCACACATTTTCAAGAGGTTTATCATTTTGCGTTCTGAAAGCACACTAATAATGGCTACACAAAATAATAACACCAACTGACTGAGCCTTTAGAGGTGGACAGGTACTCACAGCAAAGGGGTCGGCTTGTTCCCAGGAGATGGGAGCCCCCCAGGACGCTGGCCTCATCTTCTCAGGCAGAGACTCAGGCACGGCCACCAGGATAAAGCAGATGTCCAGCATAGCGATGGCCGAGGCCAGCACCACCACCAGGCCGTCCCCGTACACACGGCCCAAGTAGGCGCCAATGGCCGGGCTCGTCACCAGGCTAGCAGCAAAGGTGGCCGACACCTAACGAACAAGAGTAGACGAGGTTTACTACTGCCAAGCTCTGCTACTACTACTCTTTGAATGAAATTGTAGTTTCACATTTTTTTTGCGCATAATTTCTGCTTTGAGGGACAAATCTGCAAATAGGTTCTGAATGATGTACTATTTTAGCAATGAACCACAAATCCCTCAATCAAAAAAGGTGCTGTGGTAAACAAGATTAGAAGAAACTGTGTAGGTAATGTTCAATACACACCAGTCCATAGGCCATGCTGCGCTCATGCTCCTGCGTGATGTCAGCCACATAGGCAAAGACCACAGAGAATGTAACAGCGAACACACCGGACACCGAGATAACTGCAAAGTACCACCTGAAACCCGAGGCAGGATATGGCACTCAGTTAATAATACACTTGATTCAGCTTTTAAAATGGTGATCTCAGTAACTATGAACTCTCTCAGGTTGGGACCCATCGTACCACGGGCTTATCTTCATCAGTGGAATGGGAGCGCAGGTGAAGAAAACGGTGAGCAGGAGAAAAGACTTCCGACCCCACACATCAGACAGGGCACCAATCAGCGGAGCACTCAGGAAAGACAGCAGACCCTGTAATACAACAAGACACACCCCCCAAAAAAATTGTAACAGAATTGAAAGATAACTGTTCAAAATAATAGCACATGTTCAAACACCATACCTTTACCCCCTGGATCAAGCCATTCATCAGAAACGTATGCTTCGGGAACGTCTCATGTAGGACCTGGATTGGAAGGGGACAGGAACAGAGAGTGGATACTGTAAATTGGAGAAGGTCTTCAACATCGTTTCATCAGCAGCCAACAAATCATACTGTATTAAATAATAGGTCATAAACAAGACAACATACCACCAAAGTGGGTGCTGTAAGCAGGCCCCAGGCAAAAAATTCCAAAAAGATGACAATTACAGCATGGTACACGCTGGGAGCTCCAAAACCTTGTGCCTGGTGAACAGAGTGGAATAACTATGTAAGTGTGTCAACAAGAAACAAGTAATACTCAACTGTCTTACTTTCAAAGAAGATATATTAAAAGGTCAACTCAGCAATAAGTCACCATAATACACAGTGGGGCATCTTCCTGCTTACACAACATTCATAATTGACACTAGAGCCAGTAGCGGTGTTGCAGTCTTGGCAAATTTCACTTTAGTTGTTGCTGATTTCAGTAAGCAACGTTAGGAATTTAGCTAGTTACCATATTGCTGAATAACTATAACATCATCGAACTAAACAAACGGCTAGCTAGAAAGCTTGCCCATGGAACTCTATTAGCCTAGCCACCTTTTTAACAATAGTGTTTAAAGTTACTTCCCTAGCTAGTCAGCTAGCTAATACTTGTCCATCCCAGATGGCATCTAGCTAAATTACTGTCAAAGATACTGATATGCTAGCTAGCTAGTCTACAATATGTCACACATCTGGTGCTAGCCAGCCAACTAGCTAACGTTAGCTATGTTGTTTTTGAGAGGACTATGAAGAGGCATATGATGAACTTCCCGGACGCTAGCAAGCAGGAGCTAGCTAGCTCGCGAAATGTGACATATTGTAGACATACCACATGCTGCTAGTTAATCTCAAGAAATACGATGGCAAATACTGTCATTTAGGTGGAAACTCACCGTTCCTCCATCCTTGATAATAATTTTTTTCGCCAGCAGGAGACTGCGATTCGCCCGTTTCTTCTTTTTGCTCTGTGTCATATTACCATTCTAGTTCTTCGTTTAATAAGAATCTATTTATTAAGGAATTTCAGAAAATAAACTATTTAAATCAGATTGTCGGAAAATAAACTGAAATACCTTAGAATAAATCTATTTTTCAAACTAAAAGGGCTGTTTCGTCCCATTCACTCAACCACCGCCATCTTTGCAAAAACATTGTTAAAACGTAATGACGTCACATCATACGATATTCTTTCTGACATCCGTGTACCTGCTTGGACGGGTACTGGTATGACTTCTTTTTAGAACAGTTACTACATCTCAGTATACATTGAATTAGAGGATAGTAGAAAAATCTGCGGACCGTGTCTGCATTACATTTCTACTTTACTCTCATGTATTAAGCACTACAGTATTCCCCCTCACTCTAGAACCGTCAACGAACAAAGACCCCATAGGTATCACAGGATCCTCCTGAAAGGCCCTGAATGCATACTATACTATATCCTATACATCCTATCCTAGTATCAAGCTGCAGCTCTGGAGTCGAGCCTCCTGTCCCTAAAACCCGCCTGTCAAATCAAATCAAATGTTATTAGTCACATACACATATTTAGCCGACGTTATTGCGGGTGTAGCGAAATGCTTAGTGTTCCTAGCTCCAACAGTGCAGTAGTATCTGTCACTAAATATATTATTCTGTACGTAAATCCGTGCCACGCCATTTAGTATGATATGCTACCTTATGTTAGGTTACATTACATTAGGCTATTGATGGAATAGCTGTCGTACAATATAATACAAATTGTAAGACGTATAGTATCCAAAGTCTTGATTGCACCAGCTTTGGCCCATTTATAATACATTAAGTTTGACTGCTTTAGTATGATATGATACCTTACGCTAGATTACATTGGGCTACCAATTGAGCTGCGGTCATACAATAAAATACGAATTGTAGGATGTACAGTATCCTACATCTTGATTTCACACATACAAATACTTAGAACAAATTGAATAAAGCAATGCATGATGTGTATACTAGTTACACGACAATCAAGAGTCATTTCTGCCTAGAGTGATAGGACAGAATCCATAGTATGATACAACAAGTGACAGAAATGACATACTGTGGCTCTGACCTAATAAGTCAATAGTTGTGTTTGGGTTATATTTGAACAGGATGTACCGGACCGTACCTGAGAGCAATCTCAACTGTGCATACTGATAAGACTGAATAGGCAATTTGAAATTATTCAGCATAAACAAAAATGTGATATACAAAGTTAACTGTGTATGAAAAATGGAAGGGTTGTAGCATTAACAAAATTCAGAAAGATAATCAGGTTCTCATTGTCACGTTCACATGTACAGTGAAATGCCTTTCTTCTTTGTGCAATCCCAACAATGCAATGATCAATATCAGTAGTACAATACTTTTTTTTAAAAAGTCAAGTAGAACAAAAACACACGAGAAAGTAGGTAAGCTATATACAGGGTCAGTTGCAGGGTCAGTGCCAATAAATATATTTACAATGTGCAGGGATAGTAGAGTGGTAGGGTTAGATATGTATAGGGGTAAGGTGACTAGGCATCAGGATATAAATATCCTGATGCCGCACATATATATATATGATAAACAGAGTAGGGATCTACAGGGAGGGATCTATTGGGGGGTGTAAATGGGATAGGGGGGTGTAAATGGGATGGGGGGGTGTAAATGGGATGGGGGACTGTCATCCAACGGGATTGGGGCCACCTCTTGACAAAACTATTGACATAGCACTGGGAATAACAAAGAAAAATTACAATGTTGTTAAGTTGGAAAATTAAAAGTACAGTCTAAAAACCATGGATAACGCTCCCTTGATCAGGCATTTAGATTGCTGGCCTAAGCCTCTTAAAACATTGGCATGGGGTGGCCAGATGCATGCTACTACTTTGAGCTGCATACTACTACTGATGTCAGAGGAGAAGAGGAGACAGAAGGAGAGATAATGAGTATCAGGAGGTAGAGATAGAAAGACAGGAACAGAAAAACAGAGGAAAAATACATTAGACAGACCGTGAAAGAGAATGTGTGCGTTTGGGAGAGGCCATGAAAGAGACTATGAGATAGATACAAGATGCAGAGAGGGTGTGTATGTGTTAGAGAATGATGTGTCCACGTGTGTGACAGCTGTACTAACTAGCAGAGCTGGAGATGGGCTCATTGTTGGTAGAGGATGGACTCTCCATGGACGCCTCACCACTGGCACTGGGGAGAGAGAACAGTCTGTGAGCACACACACACACACACATGCAAAAAGTCACATAGTAAAAATGCACACCTTTTAGCCAGCTACCTGGAGAGCTGGAAAATAATGATCCAATTGAAGGCTGCCATTATCAAAAAATCAACAATCAAAAAAAGTCTCACCTGTGAAATGTGCTTGTATCACAGAGTTTTCACACTAAGTTATCTAAATCCTCTTTGCTAGTATCATCATTGGTTATGAGCCCCAAAATAATGAAATGACGAAAGGTAGCTAAGTGTGGACAAGTTTTGGCCAACATAACGTAACATACTCTATAATGCTAAATGGAGTGGCACGGATTTACGTACAGAATAATACGTTTAGTGACAGGCAGGTTTTAGTGACTGGCGGCTTGCCTCCGAGACTGCAGGTGGATGCATCTCAAGGCATCTGATGATCCAGCAGTCCAGAAACGAGAGATGTACCACCTATCCCAAAAGCCCAGACCTCTGACAGATGCAGTATTAAAAAAAGTCTGATTGCAGTAAAACAGAGCCGTTTTGTCCTGGCATGTGGAAAAGGCAGCAAGTAACTGTTTCAGTGACCTGCCAATGCACTTCAGCCTGAGCTGCGTTCAGTATGAAAAAAACAGTGTTTAACTTTCAATTAAACAAAATCGGTGCTGTTCTGAACGACCAGTTAAAAAACAGAGAGGGGTTGGGGAACACTGTCAGTATGGCTGCTGCCCTTTAAATGGGAGATTCTCAAATGGTATGCTCAACTTCATCTTCCGTCCTCTCCTCGCCTCCTATTGAAAAATGTCAAAGATAACCCGGGGAGGGGAGGAGAGGAAATGTGGAAACAAATGTATGAAATGAGACTCACTCATGCAAATTACATTTACAGCGGTGGAATCCCAAATGAAATGTGTAAAGTTGTAAAAAGACATTCAGCTAGTTGTGACATTTATAGATAAAAGGATAAGTAGCATAATGTTTTTAAATAAAGTGTGTGCTTTTCTCTGAGTAAACAACAGCTGATTCAAAGGGGGTGTGGCGTATTTCAAAACTCTTCCAAAGGACTTAGGTAGGATACTCTTGTGCTTCCTTGCTGGGAGAAGGCTATTGAGGAGGCGAGGACACTCCTCCATTCACCTACTAACTAATTTACACTTATCAGAGATACTGTATATAATGATGAGATTACAGTGCCTTGCGAAAGTATTCGGCCCCCTTGAACTTTGCAACCTTTTGCCACATTTCAGGCTTCAAACATAAAGATATAAAACAGTATTTTTTTGTGAAGAATCAACAACAAGTGGGACACAATCATGAAGTGGAACGACATTTATTGGATATTTCTAACTTTTTTAACAAATCAAAAACTGAAAAATTGGGCGTGCAAAATTATTCAGCCCCTTTACTTTCAGTGCTGCAAACTCTCTCCAGAAGTTCAGTGAGGATCTCTGAATGATCCAATGTTGACCTAAATGACTAATGATGATAAATACAATCCACCTGTGTGTAATCAAGTCTCCGTATAAATGCACCTGCACTGTGATAGTCTCAGAGGTCCGTTAAAAGCGCAGAGAGCATCATGAAGAACAAGGAACACACCAGGCAGGTCCGAGATACTGTTGTGAAGAAGTTTAAAGCCGGATTTGGATACAAAAAGATTTCCCAAGCTTTAAACATCCCAAGGAGCACTGTGCAAGCGATAATATTGAAATGGATGGAGTATCAGACCACTGCAAATCTACCAAGACCTGGCCGTCCCTCTAAACTTTCAGCTCATACAAGCAAAATCTACAATGGAATGGTTCAAAAATAAACATATCCAGGTGTTAGAATGGCCAAGTCAAAGTCCAGACCTGAATCCAATCGAGAATCTGTGGAAAGAACTGAAAACTGCTGTTCAAAAATGCTCTCCATCCAACCTCACTGAGCTCGAGCTGTTTTGCAAGGAGGAATGGGGAAAAAATTCAGTCTCTCGATGTGCAAAACTGATAGAGACATACCCCAAGCGACTTACAGCTGTAATCGCAGCAAAAGGTGGCGCTACAAAGTATTAACTTAAGGGGGCTGAATAATTTTGCACGCCCAATTTTTCAGTTTTTGATTGTTAAAAAAGTTTGAAATATCCAATAAATGTCGTTCCACTTCATGATTGTGTCCCACTTGTTGTTGATTCTTCACAAAAAATACAGTTTTATATCTTTATGTTTGAAGCCTGAAATGTGGCAAAAGGTCGCAAAGTTCAAGGGGGCCGAATACTTTCGCAAGGCACTGTATATAAAGGTCATCCAGAACATCTACTCGAAACGGTGCCTAGGAAGGCACGCAGCACCATCAAGGACCCCACACACCCCAGCCACGAGTTGTTCTCTCCCTTACCGTCGGTTAGACGTATCGGAGCATGAGGTCTGATACCAACAGGCTCAGAGACAGTTTCTATCTAAAATCCATCAGACTGCTGAACACTTGAACTGGACTGACCACCTGCTCTGATTCACCGCACCTTAGCACACATGCACTCACTCAGGTCCATACCTACACAGACATAGACACACTGAGTGTACAAAACAAATGCTCTTTCCATGACATAAACTGACCAGGTGAATCTAGGTAAATGCTATGATCCCTTATTGATGTCACCTGTTAAATACACTCCAATCAGTTTAGATGAATGGGAGGAGACAGGTAAAAGAAGGATTTTTAAGCCTTGAGACAATTGGGGCCTCAGATCCTTAAAAAATTATACAGCTGCACTTGCTAAGGCAACTGCTTGGCATCGGACCACAAGCCGCTACAGATATCAGTACGTATGGCCCAGTACATCACTGGGCTACGCTCCCTGCCATCCAGGACCTCTATATCAGGTGGTGTCAGTGGAAGGCACTAAATATTGTCAAAGACTCCAGCTACCCAAGCCAGACTGTTCCATCTGATACCACACAGCAAGTGGTACCAATGCACCAAGTCTGGACCCAACAGGACCCTGAACAGCTTCTACCCCTAAGCCATAAGATTTCTAAACAAGATTGCTAAGTAGCTAATCAAATGGCTACCCGGACTATGTACAGTGCCTTGCGAAAGTATTCGGCCCCCTTGAACTTTGCGACCTTTTGCCACATTTCAGGCTTCAAACATAAAGATATAAAACTGTATTTTTTTGTGAAGAATCAACAACAAGTGGGACACAATCATGAAGTGGAACGACATTTATTGGCTATTTCAAACTTTTTTAACAAATTAAAAAACAGAAAAATTGGGCGTGCAAAATTATTCAGCCCCCTTAAGTTAATACTTTGTAGCGCCACCTTTTGCTGCGATTACAGCTGTAAGTCGCTTGGGGTATGTCTCTATCAGTTTTGCACATCGAGAGACTGAATTTTTCCCATTCCTCCTTGCAAAACAGCTCGAGCTCAGTGAGGTTGGATGGAGAGCATTTGTGAACAGCAGTTTTCAGCTCTTTCCACAGATTCTCGATTGGATTCAGGTCTGGACTTTGACTTGGCCATTCTAACACCTGGATATGTTTATTTTTGAACCATTCCATTGTAGATTTTGCTTTATGTTTTGGATCATTGTCTTGTTGGAAGACACATCTCCGTCCCAGTCTCAGGTCTTTTGCAGACTCCATCAGGTTTTCTTCCAGAATGGTCCTGTATTTGGCTCCATCCATCTTCCCATCAATTTTAACCATCTTCCCTGTCCCTGCTGAAGAAAAGCAGGCCCAAACCATGATGCTGCCACCACCATGTTTGACAGTGGGGATGGTGTGTTCAGGGTGATGAGCTGTGTTGCTTTTACGCCAAACATAACGTTTTGCATTGTTGCCAAAAAGTTAAATTTTGGTTTCATCTGACCAGAGCACCTTCTTCCACATGTTTGGTGTGTCTCCCAGGTGGCTTGTGGCAAACTTTAAATGACACTTTTTATGGATATCTTTAAGAAATGGCTTTCTTCTTGCCACTCTTCCATAAAGGCCAGATTTGTGCAATATACGACTGATTGTTGTCCTATGGACAGAGTCTCCCACCTCAGCTGTAGATCTCTGCAGTTCATCCAGAGTGATCATGGGCCTCTTGGCTGCATCTCTGATCAGTCTTCTCCTTGTATGAGCTGAAAGTTTAGAGGGACGGCCAGGTCTTGGTAGATTTGCAGTGGTCTGATACTCCTTCCATTTCAATATTATCGCTTGCACAGTGCTCCTTGGGATGTTTAAAGCTTGGGAAATCTTTTTGTATCCAAATCCGGCTTTAAACTTCTTCACAACAGTATCTCGGACCTGCCTGGTGTGTTCCTTGTTCTTCATGATGCTCTCTGCGTTTTTAACGGACCTCTGAGACTATCACAGTGCAGGTGAATTTATACGGAGACTTGATTACACACAGGTGGATTGTATTTATCATCATTAGTCATTTAGGTCAACATTGGATCATTCAGAGATCCTCACTGAACTTCTGGAGAGAGTTTGCTGCACTGAAAGTAAAGGGGCTGAACAATTTTGCACGCCCAATTTTTCAGTTTTTGATTTGTTAAAAAGGTTTGAAATATCCAATAAATGTCGTTCCACTTCATGATTGTGTCCCACTTGTTGGTGATTCTTCACAAAAAAATACAGTTTTATATCTTTATGTTTGAAGCCTGAAATGTGGCAAAAGGTCGCAAAGTTCAAGGGGGCCGAATACTTTCGCAAGGCACTGTACATTGACCCTTTTTTTGCTGCTGCTACTGTCTATTATCTATTATGTTGCCTTGTCACTTTATCCCTACCTATATGTACAGTACATAGTTACCTCAATTACCTCGTACCCCTGCACATTGACTCCCTATATATAGCCATGTCATTTTCTACTCCCTGTGTATAGCCATGTTATTTTTACTTTTTATTTGTATTCATTATTTACTGTGTATTTAATCCTCGTGTCAACTATTTCTGTTTAATTTTTATATTATCTTTAACTCTGTATTGTTGGAAAATCACCCATAAGTAAGCGTTTCACTCTTAGTCTACACGGCTGGTCTACGAGGCATGTGACAAATAACATTTGTTTTTTATTGCGTCAGGGAACACCTACTTGTTGTACTCCTTCTAAACAATGCAATATTTTATCAACTTTGGCAAAGGTTCAAGTCTACCCCAAAATGTGTCCATTCTGTTCGTAACAGATTCCAAATTTGGGAAAAGTTGTATTGAGATCAAATGTTTCATTCATTCGAAAATGTGCAGAGTCTGGTTCAAAATTCATCTCGCTCTAGCTTCTCCAACTGCTGGCAACTAGGCTTCCACTCATCACCATATTTGGTGTCTTGTTGTTTGGAGCCAAATGGTGTCTGTATGCTAGCTTGCATACTCTCGCTAGCGTTAGCGCTAGCATTAACATTGCCATCCGGAAGACATTACAATTTAGCATGATTATTAGCGATTTGTTTTTTTCTGGGGTGCTACTAGGCTATTTTCTGTTGTAGATCCCTCATGCTTATTGTGTTTTACACTGTGTAGATACACTACATATACACAAAAGTATATGGACAACCTTTCAAATTTGTGGATTTGGCTATTTCAGCCACACCCGTTGCAGACAGGTGTATAAAATTGAGCACACAGCCATGCAATCTCCAAAGAGGAACATTAGCTTTACTGAAAAGCTCAGTGACTTTCAAGGGGGCACCGTCATAGGATGCCACCTTTCCAACAAGTCAGTTTGTCAAATTTCTGCCCTGCTAGAGGTGCCCCGGTCAACTGTAAGTGCTGATATTGTGAAGCGGAAACATCTAGGAGCAACAACGGCCAGCCGCAAAGTAGTAGGCCGCCACACAAGCGCACAAAACATGACTGGCGAGTGCTGAAGCGCGTAGCACGTAAAAATGGTCTGTCCTCGATTGCAACACTCACTACTGAGTTCCAAACAACCTCTGGGAGCAACGTCAGCACAATAACCGTTCTTCAGGAGCTTCATGAAATGGGTTTCCATGGCTGAACAGCCGCACACAAGCCTAAGATCACCATGTGCAATGCCACGCGTTGGCTGGAGTAGTGTAAAGCTTGCTGTCTTTGGATTCTGCAGTGGAAACGTGTTCTCTGGCGTGACGATTCACGCTTCAACATCTGGCAGTCTGACGGACGAATCTGGGTTTCATGGATGCCAGGAAAACGCTACCTACCCCAATGCATAGGGACAACTGTAAAGTTTGGTGGAGGAGGAATAATGGTCTTGGGCTGTTTTTCATGGTTTGTGCTAGGCCACTTAGTTCCAATGAAGGGAAATCTTAATACAATGACATTCTAGATGATTCTATGCTTCCAACTTTGTGGCAGCAGTTTGTGGCAAGGCCCTTTGCTGTTTCAGCATGACAATGCCCACGTGCACAGAGCAAGGTCCATACAGAAATGGTTTGTTGAGATTGGTTTGGAAGAACTTGACTGGCCTGCACAGAACCCTGACCTCAACCCCATCGAACAGCTTGGGTTGAATTGGAACACCGACTGCGACCCCAAGCTTAATAACACAATATCAGTGCCGGACCCCACTAATGCTCTTGTGGAATAAGGAAGCAAGTCCCCACAGCAATGTTCCAACATCTAGAGGAAAGCCTTCCCAGAAGAGTGGAGGCTGTTATTGCAGCAAAGGGGGGACCAACTCCATATTAATGCCCATGATTTTGGAATGAGATGATCGACGAGCAGGTGTCCACATACTTTTGGTTGTGTAAATTCATTAGCCCCTAATCTATGGATTTCATATGACTTGGAATACAGATATGCATCTGTTGGTCACAGATACCTTAAAAAATTTAGGGGCGTGGATCAGAAAACCAGTCGGTAACTGTTGTGACCAACATTTGCCTCAATCAGACACATCTCGTTCACATAGAGTTGATCAGGCTGTTGATTGTGACCTGTGGAATGATGTCCTACTCCTCTTCAATAGCTGTGCGAAGTTGCTGGATATTGGTGGGAACTGGGACACACTGTCGTACATGTCGATCCAGAGCATACCCAAACATGCTCAATGGGTGACATGCCTGGTGGGTATGCAGGCCATAGAAGAACTGGGACATTTTCAGCTTCCAGGAATTGTGTACAGATCCTTGCAACATGTGGTCGTGCATTATATTGCTGAAACACAAGTTGATGGCAGCGGATGAATGGCACGAAAATGAGCCACAGGATCTTGTCACGGTATCTCTGTGCAAACAAATTGCCATCAATAAAATGCAATTGTGTTCGTTGTCCGTAGCTTATGGTCGTTGTCTGTAGCTTAACCCCACCGCCACCACGGAGCACCCTGTTCACAAGTTTCGAATCCCTGAGCTGACATGGTACAAATCTGTCGTTCTGCCCCTGAACAAGGTAGTTAACCCACTGTTCTCCTGTAGAACCGTCATTGAAAATAACAATTTGTTCTTAACTGACTTGCCTAGTTAAATAAAGGTAAAAATATATATATGTATGAGCTTTCTAAATGGTTCACCCAACATGAATGAAAATACCCTCAAATTAAAACTGACAGTCTGCACTTTAAACTCAGTCATTGTATCATTTCAAATCCAAAGTGGTGGAGTGCAGAGCCAAAACAACAACAAAAAAATTCTGTAGCTAGGTTTCCAACCAATTAGCGGGAGATTTTCATACCAATATTCAAAAATCCATGTAAAGAAAACACATGCCTTTTCCCACCAGTGGTGTGTTTCCACCTAGCTGTCTTGTTGCAGATAAAAATCAGCGCGTGACAACGTAGTCCTGAAAATGTAACTTTTCCCTTAAGTTTTCATGTACTGAATAAAAATCTAAAATTCCATCGCCATTTCAACTCTACCTATAGATTTGTTATAAAAGCTGTTGCGGTAAATAGCAAATGTGCCTACTCTGGACTTGGCATGTGCACTCTAGGCAACAGCTCGCAGAGACAGTGCAGATAGGCTAGTCTACACGATGAGATTATTATAGATAAGAATATGTGTATTTGTCAAACTGCATTCAAGCATCAATCATCATGTCACCAGAATAAGACCCTTGAATAGGCATCAAGATCACGTGCACTTTCACCACCCTGTGAAGTTCATCGTAATTTATTTAATCTGTAGCCTAATGAGCGGCATGGCTCCCAGAGTTTGTAGTGGGAGGAACACACACCATGTCTTCCGGTGACTCCAAGTTTACTTTTATATGATGGTTGTTCTATCAATATTTGCGCATAAAGGTGTTTCCAACCCCATTTCTCACTTAATTAATTTTACCCACACAACAAGATTCCACCATGTCAAAGTGATCTGTCTGCATTTCTACAATTGTATTGAAACTTCCAGTTTCCATTACAGGGGCGGCAGGTAGCCTAGTGGTTAGAGTGTAACCCAAAGGTTACAAAATCGAATCCCCGACCTGACAAGGTAAAACATCTGTCCTTCTGCCCCTGAACAAGGCAGTTAACCCACTGTTCCCCGGTAGGCCGTCATTGAAAATAAGAATTTGTTCTTAACTGATTTGCCTAGTTAAATAAAGGTAAAAAAAAAAAAATGTGATAGTTGTTTTTTTATACTGTATGACTTTACTCACATAAAAGCTGTGTATGGAAGCGAGGTTAGTGTCCCAATACTTTTGGAGCTGGTGGTTGAGAGCGGTTGTATGAAACCAATCTGTACATAAAGTAAAGCTCTCAACCATGCCAGCCCGCTCTTAATTTCTATTCAGTTCAACTAACCATCAAAGTTAGATTCCCAGCTATCCATCAGACACGTTTTCAGTATGTTCAGGTCAATAGATCTTTGACTTCTAGGGTACATACTGTATCAGAATTACCAGTATAAATTGCTTTAGAAAGGAAACACTGTTCATTTGAAACTTTGTTTGACAAGTGTTTCTGAACAGTCATGACATTACCTTTCAAATGATATATAATATAACCAACTTTGAAAGCACCAGCTACAACTAGATGATCCCGAGTGGCGCAGTGGTCTAAGGCACTGCATATCAGGGCTAGAGGTATCACTAGAAATCCTGGTTCAGTTCCAGGCTGTATAACAACCAGCTGTGATAGGGAGTCCCATAGGACGGTGCACAATTGGTATGTGTTGTTAGGGTTTGGCCGTCATTGTAAATAAGAATGTGTTCTTAACTGACTTACCTAGTTAAGTAAACAACTGTTCATTGTAAATCACCCATATTGACATTAGAATGTTGGAAGCTTAGCAATATTGTGGGGCAGATATGTTTTTGGATTGTAACTTTGGTGATAGAAGCACCAATTTTTAAAGCGATTTATACAGCATTGCTTGCTGTTTGGTGTTTTAGGCTGGGTTTCTGTGCAGTACAGAAAGTACAGTACAGTTTGTGACATCAGCTGATGTAAGAAGGGCTTTATAAATGCATTTGATTGTACACACACAGCTAGAACAGGTTTTTAAAACGATTTGTAGCTGGGCCAATGGAATGTCCAAGTGAGCCCGACCACTCCCCATTGGTGGTTTCATTGAGGACAGGCTTGAATTGAAAGGATGGCAGTATCCTTTATTTTCATCATGCGCAAAAGCTATTGGGCTTTCTACTCAGTTGCAAAAGGGTCCATTTAATAAACACAGGACACCAGCAATGTGGATAACACTCATTTATAGAAGAAAATGCAAGCGACTTCTCTGAACAGGGGAACAAAAACATCCCCAAATTCCCTGAGAATACATGACATAGTATGCATAAACAATACTCCTAACCGCAGCTTCATACTACTTGTCAAACATAGAGAACTGATACTGTATACTGACCTTTGGGGTAAGTTTGGTGTGGGTTATGGGGAGTCCATGGGTGGCTTTTCACCATTTACACATCTGAGCCATTGTTATGTTGTTAGGTTCAAATCAAACTTTATTAATCACATGCGCCAAATACAACAGGTGTAGACTTTACTGTGAAATGCTTGCTTACGAGCCCTAATCAACGATAAAATAATACTAAAAAGACAAATAATAACACGAGGAATAAAGTACACAAGAATGGAGGTACAATCAGGGAGTACCAGTACAATGCGCAGGGGTATGAGGTATTTGAGTATGTTGGGTATGAATATTATATGAATATCATATCAATTCAAATGGGAAATTTGGGTGCAATCAATTAGCTTATTTTCTCAGAGTTTAAATTGCTTTTCAACAAAATAATTTTGAAGAAATGCTTATCTGTTTGTATTTTTTCAGTGTTCTATTATAGTAATTATGAACACGTACCACGCTGCATATTGGTCCGATATTTCCTAGTCCTCCTCAGAAGATTAAGACGACAACCGTTACAAGGGGAAATAAAACTAATAAAAAAAGTAGGAGGGAAGCTTTTATGCCTACATGATAGGTCAATCTGAGACAGTTTTAGGCAACCCTCAGCCTTATTAGATAACCAAACAAGATTTGCAAACCGGTCAAAAGCATGCCATTTACAACAAGTTTATCGTCCATACCCAAATGGCTAGTAGGTCAGTAATGTCCTTGTGGATGACAAAGGCACTGTCAACTCAAGCACTGTAATCTCAAGCACTTAAAGCCAAAAGACCCTCCCCCGTAAATCCTTCTTCTTTGTCCAAGTCTTCACCGTGATTTAATCTCTCACTAACACCGGAGGCACATGCGTGTGCCTGCCGTCCAAGGGCTTCATGCTCATGGCTTCCTCATGTCCTAACTAACTGGATTAATCACTGAAAGGAACTCACATCCATGACGTTGCATTTGATTACAACATATAGATACACCAGAAATCAAGCAACTTAAAACAAACAAACAAATGATTTTTCAAATAACCACAATAAATGAATCTGAAGAAACAACGTAATTCCTTGAGTACTATGTTGCTATGATTGAGGGAAGAATGGTATGGTAGTTTGTCTGTGTGCATTGGAAAACAAAATGGTTGGTGTCTGTGTAGATAAATGACTTAATCTTGCGGACAAGTGACATTTTTTATTTAAGGCAACATTACATTTAGGTTTTTGAATACTAGAAAAGCAGGGTCACATACAAAAAAAGATCATCAGACGAATTAAACAACATTTCCCCCCCTGTACTTTCCCTTTAGATTGTTGAAACTGCCAATAAATGTTAGGCGCATTAAATAGAAGACGAAGTTGAGTGAAATTAGTTTATTGCCATTGATCCAGAATGTCCAGTATGACCTACTTCCTTTGCATGCAATTTTTTTTAAGCCAAACAAGTTGTTCAAAATGTATACCTGCATGCTGTTATTATGACTGTCACATGGACCATAGAGACCAGGGTGAGGAACAGTGAGAAAAAAACATCCAGTGAATCCACAGCACGTTGGACGACTCAAGTTAATAGCAAGAGTCAATACCACATAGACAAGATCGTAGTAGTACATTTGGGCGATTCCTAACTCATCACTGTTTAACTTTTAATTTTTTAAATAAAAGGACTTTGTGGAAAACACTGATTTGTCCATTACAGTTTCACCGACAAAGCGAAAAGTGCACCAAAGCAGGAGCAGGTTCTTTCAGTACCGTTTCATGGCACGAGTAGGGGAAAAGTGCACCAAAGTTGTCCATCATTCGAGGTTTATGTCTTTCCAGGAGTTAAACTTGACAGATGTTGTAGTAGATGGTAGGCCTCTCCTTGACTGTGGCCCCCATCACATCATAGCAGCAGTCCTGCTTGTGCAGAGGCAGCTCGGTCATAGGAACACCGTTCTGCATGTTGTGAGAGTTCTGTGTGCCATATGAAGGTTGTGACTAGGGAGGAACACACACACACACACACACACACACACACACACACACACACACACACACACACACACACACACACACACACACACACACACACACACACACACACACACACACACACACACACACACACACACACACACACACACACTTATCAGTATCTCTGTAATAAGTGACAAACTGTGCAGACATTGAGGTCTAGATTCACATGACATATTGATTTCAGATTGTTAAATGTGTAACCCTGGCTGGCAGACACATTTAATCAATTAAAGACAATCATTATTATGTGCAGGGCCTCTGATACCTCACAAGAAAACAGTTCGACAGGAGCTTAAGACTATAACTCAATTGTTATGATGTGGTTGCGGCTAGACAGTGACAGCTGCCTACCTTGCCAGTAGGTCTGCGAGGAAAGTCTTTCCGACATAAGTGGCCGATGATTCCTACTGCCAGGGCGTCTCCCAGCACGTTGATCATGGTTCGGAATCTGTCCCTGAGAGGACAGGGAATACAAAAGCTACAGAGGTCAGCCTCTCACTCCAACCAAAAAACGTTTGCTTCTTGAATGCAGAAACAATTTAAGATTTCCTTTGACATATGAATGAATTCACTTTTTAACCATAAAATGATCTGTCGTTTCAGTCACTATTAATATGTGGTATGGTATATGTTCCATTATGTAGATATTGAATATGACTAATTGTTGTCATAGTGAACTTACAGTACCCAGTCGATGGACACAATGAGAGTGATGTCATCAGGTGGCAGACCCACTGATGTCAGCACAATCACCATGGTGACGAGGCCGGCCTGGGGGATCCCAGCAGCACCTATGCTGGCTGCTGTAGCTGTTATACTTTGAACAGAGACCAACACAATCAATTACTCCGCTAAATAGGTGCATTACAATATTGTCCTGCCATTGATAATATGATATGAGCTATACCCTTTAAAAAGTTCAAAAACAGTGACCAAATCTCATCATGAAAAACATCACATTAATGTTGTACAGTGACATTCCCATGTAGTTGTGTGAAACTGGTCATATCAGGATGTTACTTTTTGTGAAATGGTTATAGTCCTGGCACCCAGAAACCAAGACTGTCATGGTAGACTACACAGACCGGTTACTGCTTTTGAGTTAGGACTCAAAGTTCCCCCCAGTATATGGACTGGGTAGCTTTATGAGAAGGTTTACATGAGAATTGGAGTGATTTGAATCCCCATACATACCTAATGGTGACCAGCTGGCTAAAGTCCAGCTCATAATCGTTGACCTGGGCGATAAAGATGGCCGCCACGGCTTCGTAAAGAGCTGTTCCGTCCATGTTAATGGTGGCGCCCACAGGCAGCACGAAGCGTGCTATCTGCCGATCCACATTGCAGTTCTCCAGCAAACACTTCATAGTAATGGGCAGAGTAGCAGAACTTAAGAGAGAGAGAGAGAGTTGAGTTAAGGGACCATTCTAACTGATATCCTCTGGATATATTATTGTTTGTTTTCCTCCATTTGGAATAGTTTCATTTACACTACTTAATTACAGCAATCAGCTTTCATGCTTTTTTGTTGTTGTTGTACATTTAGGCTATTATTCTCTTTTTTCTGTGCTTGACTGTTCACCTCTAAACACCATAGTGTGGATCAATAGCAACATGATGCAGATGCATTTGAGTAAGTTTTATGAGTTTCAAAGAAAGTGTTTGAAACTGGAGATGATCAATCAAACATTACAATGTTTATAAGGAACCCTCTGGGATAGTGTTCTTCACACCTGGTCCTGGAGGGCCACAGTGTTTGCAAGCTTTTGTCCCAACCCTGCACTAACACACCTGAATCAAATTAATCCGGTGTTATATGACTCAGCTGAATGGGGGGGGGGGGTTACTTTAATTTCAAATCAGGGCGTGAACTGAAATTCGATTCACAAATTGAAAAAAGTACATTTCCGATTCAACATGAGTTTAATGTCAATTCACTTCCTGCTGAACTGACTGAATTAAGAAAGGAATTGACCCCAACCCAGGTTGTTGGTTGCACACTGCAGCCCTGCACACTGCAGCAACCTCCAGGACAGTGAAAAAGATAATTGTTTAATGAGAAAATAGGACACAGACAGACCTTGAGGAGGTGGCCAGTGCTATGACCAAGGCTTGAAGCAGGCCTCTGATGAAAGTGAAAGGGTTTTTTCCGAGTCAGGATGAGGTAGAAGAAGGGGAGGAGGATGAGGCCGTGGACAAAAAGCCCAGCCAGAACAGTGATGGTGTACCAGCCCAGCTTCTTCCCAAGAGTAGATGGGTCCTGCATGTCCAGGATTTTTCCAGCTACGAGGAATATGATCCCAAATGGAAAATACCTGTCCGGAAAGGAAGAACTGTGTTTCACTGTTGTTCAAGAAACACCTCCAAAGACTTTCTATACAACCTACATGTAACTGCCAAAATAAAGAAACTCCCAACATAAAGTGTCTTAATAGGGGGTTGGGCCACCATGAGCCAGAATAGCTTCAATGCACCTTAGCATAGATTCTATTGGACGGATGTAACACCATTCTTCCACAAGAAATTCCATCATTTGGTGTTTTGTTGATGGTGGTGGAAAAGGATATCTCAGGCACTATTAAAGAATCTCCCATAAGGGTTCAATTGGGTTAAGAGTTGGTGACGGAGGTGGCCATGGCATATGGTTAATATCGTTTAAATGCTCATCAAACCATTCAGTGACCACTCGTGGCCTGGGGCACTGTCATCCTATGGGGTCATAGCCATGATAGACAAAACAGCATTTTTATACCTTTTATACACCCTAAACATGAAGGGATGTTAACTGGTTAATTAACTCAGAAACCACACCTGTGTGGAAGCACCTGCTTTCAATATACTTTGTATCCCTCATTTACTCAAGTGTTTCCATTATTTTGTCAGTTACCTACAGGTCAAATGTGTTTTTCCTAATGAGCCGTTTCCACACAGTAAAACAGAATAAAAATAAACAAATTGTAATTGAAATAATGCTATGTATTGACGAAATCTCAAAACTGTATTCACAAACAAAAGAAAACTAAAATTGCCCTGTTGTGTCACGTGAGTTTATTCCTGCCGCTAAAAACATGTCAGAGCCAAGAGCCATTCAAGTCTTTGAGGTCGGTCCTATATCAGCAGAATCTCTGTGGTAAGTGACATCGTACAATATGGCCGGGACAGTTTCAGGTAAACCTGAGCTGCATGCAATGTGCCTAATGACTGTATATATATATAAATTGACAAAGCCATCGATCACATGACACCATTCACTCTTATGTGAAGACTCAATAGCGCATTTAAGCCAAGTGAAATTGTTTAGGTGGCGTCTCATGGAGACATAATATTGTTGTCTCTAGTTACCACAACCACAAAGTACAAAACAGGCTATATCATAAAAGTCATGATTTATTTTGTTGCTTAATAGTTCTAATTTAAGCTTAGGGTTAAACATTGTGGTTAAGGTTAGGTTTAAAATCACATTTTTAAGAAGATGCATTTTAGAAATAGGCAGGGTTTAGCCATAATTCTGACTTTGTGGCTGTGGTAACTAGTGACGGCACAGTTTGAAATACTCTGCAGGCTAGCTGCAGGCTAGCTTTAGTGCTTTTTCCCTCTCATTGAGTTACTCAAGTTGAAGGCCGACTGGGGTACTGCAAGCTGCCATTAGCAACTAAATTATCAATTATTGGTACCATGGTTGTATTCGATTTTACCCAAAGATTGACCCCAAAGATTGTAATTTTTTCTAGTCACTATAATGGGGATCCTGTTTTCTGCAAACAATGCCTGCAGTACCACGGTCGGCCTTGAACCGCTGTGGCTTCAATGAGAGGGGGCAGTCATTCTGCCCTGGTGGTGCCAGAGGCCCCTGGGATAAGTCACTGTTGACCCTGAGCACAGGGTGAGCTACTCCTGCTTGACTAATCCTTGGCATGTGCAGTTCGCTGCTGGGTGGAACGAAGCAAGATCGTCGCCTGACTTCTCCACCAAAGCTTGACCACAAGACAATGACCCCATTCTCACCACATGCCCGTGTACAGGTCGTAACCTCAGAAAGTCACACTGAATGGACATCACATCCACAAACCTGGTGTTGCCATTCTCTAACCCACTGAGCCAGTGGAACCATGATAATGTAAACTATTGATAACGCTCGTCCCCCACTTACCAAACAGCAGTGTTGATGATTTTCATGACACATTCGTTGATACACTGACACAAGTGAACTAGTGGTGCTCCTCTCTCGCCTATTTTCCCCAGTAACAGCCCTAAAAAAGACAAATTAAAATAATTTAGATAGAGATGGATATATATACAGTTGAAGTCGGAAGTTTACATAGACTTAGGTTGGAGTCATTAAAACTAGTTTTTCAACCACTCCACAAATTTCTTGTTAACAAACTATAGCTTTGGCAAGTCGGTTAGTACATCTACTTTGTGCATGACACAAGTCATTTTTCCAACAATTGTTTACAGACAGATTATATCACTTATAAATTCACTGTATCACAATTCCAGTGGGTCAGAAGTTCACATACACTAAGTTGACTGTGCCTTTAAACAACAAGTAAAATTCCAGAAAATGATGTCATGGCTTTAGAAGCTTCTGATAGGCTAATTGACATGAGTCAATTGGAGGTGAACCTGTGGATGTATTTCAAGGCCTACCTTCAAACTCAGTGCCTCTTTGCTTCATGGGGAAATCAAAAGAAATCAGCCAAGATCTCAGAAAAACAATTGTAGACCTCCACAAGTCTGGTTCATCCTTGGGAGCTAATTTCCAAACGCCTGAAGGTACCACGTTCATCTATACAAACAATAGTACGCAAGTATAAACACCATGGGACCACGCAGCTGTCATACCGCTCAGGAAGGAGGCGCGTTCTATCTCCTGGAGATGAACGTACTTTGGTGCGAAAAGTGCAAATCAATCCCAGGACAACAGCAAAGGACCTTGTGAAGATGTGGGAGGAAACAGGTACAAAAGTATCTATATCCACAGTAAAACGAGTCCTAATTCGACAAAACCTGAAAGGCCACTCAGCAAGGAAGAAGCCACTGCTCCAAAACCGCCATAAAAAAGCCAGACAACAGTTTGCAACTGCACATGGGGACAAAGATCTTACTTTTTGGAGAAATATCCTCTAGTCTGATGAAACAAAAATAGAACTGTTTGGTCATAATGACCATCATTATGTTTGGAGGAAAAAGGGGGAGGCTTACAAGCCGAAGAACAACATCCCAACCGTGAAGCATGGGGGTGGCAGCATCATGTTGTGGGGGCGCTTTGCTGTAGGAGGGACTGGTGAACTTCACAAAATAGATGGCATCATGAGGAAGTAAAATTATGTGGATATATTGAAGCACATCTCAAGACATCAATCAGGAAGTTAAAGCTTGGTCGCAAATGGGTCTTCCAAATGGACAATGACCCCAAGCATACTTCCAAAGTTGTGGTAAAATGACTTAAGGACAACACAGTCAAGGTACTGGAGTGGCCATCACAAAGCCCTGATCTCAATCCTATAGAAGATTTGTGGGCAAAACTGAAAAAGCGTGTGCGAGCAAGGAGCACCTGACTCAGTTACACCAGTTCTGTCAGGAGGAATGGGCCAAAATTCACCCAACTTATTGTGGGAAGCTTGTGGAAGGCTACCCAAAACATTTGACCCAAGTTAAACAATTTAAAGGCAATGCTACCAAATACTAATTGATTGTACGTAAACTTCTGACCCACTGGGAATGTGATTAAAGAAATAAAAGCTGAAATAAATCATTCTCTCTACTATTATTCTGACATGTTCACATTCTTAAAATAAAGTGGTGATCCTAACTGACCTAAGACAGGGAATTTTTACTAGGATTAAATGTTAGGAATTGTGAAAAACTGAGTTTAAATGTAGTTGGCTAAGGTGTATGTAAGCTTCCGACTTCAACTGGAGCATTGATACAGAAAAGAAGAAAAAATAAAAGATAAATTGTCTTTACCCATGGTGGCAGAGAAGATGACAATCCCCAGCACGTTCATCTGTTGGCTGCTGCCAGCTCTGGTCTTGTAGTGAATCTCAGGGGGTGGAGTTAGCTCCAGGAACACCGTCCGACCAGTGGGGCCACTATCGTCAGGCATGATGTACACAAAGTTGGGCTGTACTGTGACTCTGGGGACTTTCAGGATACGGACCAGATCGGTTTTGTACTGGGTCAATAAGAACATTGCAGATGAGGAAGGTGATTTAAAGTACAGTAGCCATGAGCTGTAGGGATTTGTCTTGACTTGTTAATCACTAGCAATGGAAGGTCTTCTATGTCTGGTATATTATTAAATAAACAATGGTACAGTGCCTATAGAAAGTATTCATACCCCTTGACGTGTTGCACATTTTCTTGTGTTACAACTTGAATTCAAAATGGATTAAATTAATCAAAAATCTCACCCATCTACACAATACCCCATAACAAAGTGAAAACCAGTTTTTAGAAATGTTTGCAAATTTATTGAAAATTAAATACAGAAATATCTCATTTACATAAGTATTCACACCCCTGAGTCAATACATGTTAGAATCACATTTTGCAGCGATTACAGCTTTGAGTCTTTGAGAGGTAAGTCTCTAAGAGCTTTGCACACCTAAATTGTACAATATTTGCAAATGATTCTTTAAATAATTCTTCAAGCTCTGTCAAGTTGGTTGTTGATCATTGCTAGACTGCCATTTTCAAGTCTTGTCATAGGCTTTCAAGACGATTTAAGTCAAAACTGTAACTAGGACACTCAAGAACATTCAATGACGTCTTAGTAAGCAACTCCTATGTATATTTGACCTTGTATTTTAGGTTATTGTCCTGCTAAAAGGTGAATTTGTCTATCAGTGTCTGTTGGAAAGCACACTGAAAAAGCTTTTCCTCTATAATTTTGCCTGCGCTTAGCTCTATTCGGTTTCTTTTTATCTTAAAAATCTCCCTAGTCCTTGCCAATTACAAGCATATCCATAACATGATGCAGCCACCTCCATGCTTGAAAATATGAAGAGTGAACAGTGATGTGTATTGTTGGATTTTCCCAAAACATAACGCTTTATATTCAGGATATAAAGTTAATTTCTTTGCCACATCTTTTGCAGTTTTACTTTAGTGCCTTATTACAAATAGGATGCATGTTTTGGAATACTTGTTATTCTGTGGAGGCTTCCTTCTTTTCACACTGTCATTTGGGTTAGCATTGTGGAGTAACTACAATGTTGTTGACCCATCCTCAGTTTTCTCCTATCACAGCCATTAAAGGTTTCCTTCCTTACCGGCAACTGAGTTAGGAAAAACACCTGTATCTTTGTAGTGACTGGGTTTATTGATGCACTACCCAAAGTGTAATTAACAACTTCAGCATACTCAAAGTGATATTCAATGGCTGCTTTTCATTTAATTTTGTACCTATCTACCTATAGGTGCCCTTCTTTGCGAGGCATTGGAAAACCTCCCTGGTCTTTGTAGTTGAATCTGTGTTTGAAATTCACTGCTTAACTGAGGGACCTTACAGATCATTTTATGTTTGGGGTACAGCGACGAGGTAATCATCCAAAATTCATATTAACAGTTAGCGTACAATTTCCACGTCCCCGCGGAAACCTAATTAACCTAATTAAAAATAAACTATCGATATCTGACATGGGCTCAATCCATCGCATTTGCCGATATCACCCTTCCGCATCTACGGTGTTTGTCAGACCATGATACTTCCCTAAAACCTGTTTTCTCACTTAAAGTCTGTAGCGTCCGAACTGTTTGGCCTACAAATTCTCACGAACACGGTGGTGGGTGTTCTCTGTTTTGCTCTACGACCCCCACAAGAGTCATGGAACTCATCTGAAGTTGGTCCAGCCACTTCTGCCTACTTCTGTGTGCAGCGTACGAACAGTTTGGGATACACACTAACACACTCTGTGGAAAAGTGAGACTCTCACAATCATGTACATGTCGGTTGTATTGCTCTATTAACAAAGGGATTGAATTACTTATTGACTAAAGACATTTCAACTTTTCATTTTGAATGAATTTGTAAAAATGTCTAAAAACACAATTCCACTTTGACATTATGGGGTAAGGTGACACAAAATCTTTATTTCATATATTTAAAATTCAGGCTGTAGCACAACAAAATGTGGAAAAAGTCAAGGGGTGTGAATACTTTCTGAAGTCACTCTCTAATGTGTCATACTGTACATTAGCATTGGTCTGGTGTTACCTGTTGAAATGTCGCCTCAATAAGATTGGAAGGAACCATATTCCTGTAAAAAGATAATGTTATGATTTAGCTTAGCATGTTGATATGTTGGTGCATACAGTCAGGGTAAAACGCATGGCCATTCATTCCTGATCAGTATTTGTAAGGTCAAGTGTAATTATTACCGTATAAGAGGGAATCATAATAATTCCAACTTGATAAGTATGATCATGAATAACATGCTTTTTCAACCTTTTGAATCAAATCAAATCAAATCAGTTTATTTGTCACGTGCGCCGAATAGAACAGGTGTGGTAGACCTTACAGTAAAATGCATACGTACAGGCTCTAACCAATAGTGCAAAAAAAGGTGTTAGGTGAACAATAGGTAGGTAAAGAAATAAAACAGTAAAAAGACAGGCTATATACAGTAGCGAGGCTATAAAAGTAGCGAGGCTATTGTCACAGTAATTTGTGAGCCATTTGTGAGCCATGCAAAGGAAAGTGGTCCCCTGCAGTCTAATCATTGATGTGTATTCCACAGAATGTATAGAAGTGATGAATACACCTTTTGATGTATGTCTGCATAAAGTGCAGCTATTTGACAATACAAAACATATTTTATGAATTGAAGTATTTTAAGGTTTAAAGTATTTGCATGGGCCAAACAATTACTATGCCTCTGCTGTAATGAGCGTCGTCGTAGTTGGAAGGAGGTGAGGACCAAGGTGCAGCGTGGTAAGTGTCCATATTCTTTAATAAAGTAATTGAACACTGAAACAATAAATGAAACGACAAACAAATAGTCCTGAATGGTGCTGGAAAAAACACTGAACAGAAAATAAACACCCACGAAACCCAGGTGGAAAAAGGCTACCAAAGTATGATTCTCAATCAGAGACAACTAACGACACCTGCCTCTGATTGAGAACCATAGTAGGCCGAACACAAAAACCAACATAGACTGCCCACCCCAACTCACACCCTGACCATGCAAAGACAAAACAAAGGAACTAAGGTCAGAACGTGACATCTGCAAAGAAATGAAGAACTTGTGAAGTGTCTTCGTTTTAGATCAGTGAACACAGTAGAGGCAATTTGCCCCCTACGTTATCAGTTTTTACTCTGGCTCTCCTCTATTCCTCTCTTTACTCTGTAGTGTCAGAGGTCGAGTTAATAAGTGGATGAAGAGGGCAGACGAATCCTGCGAGGGCCCTTAAAAGAGGGAAGTACTTTCAGACAGGCACGAGCCAGAAGCCCTCCTGACGTGTGCCGGTGAAGCAATCCTCCACGAAGATCATTTGTATCCCCACTATTCATGACTGGGTTCATCTGTAAATCATCCCTTTTGGACAACTAAAAAAAACGTTCATCACCCCTATCAGTTTACTGGATTGTGTGTGTGTGTGTGTGTGTGTGTCCCAACCTCCTGAGATAGTTGTTGCTACTGCGTAGGACTACCAAGCATAGACAACAATAGGTCGTAGCATGCCTATCAGGCCTATAGTACTGTACTTAACAGGACTGGAGTCAATATATCCTAATTCGATTTTTTTTTAAACAGGGGAAAAAACGCTTTGAAGTTACATGTCTTTATCATATTTATTTATTTTGTATTCATTTACATTTTTTTTTTTATTGAATAATTACCAGAAGTAGGTATTTGGACTGGAATGTCTACTGAAGTTCTTAATTTTAATGAGGAAAATAAACATTTTGATAAACACCCAAACAATAGATCTCACTTTAAGATATAGGCTTGGACTTCAGCATGTCTTGTATTACAGTGAAAGCCAATAACGCAGCTCCCATTTTTTTGGGTTATTTCAGAACATTCAAAACCCACTGTGATTTGGACTGTCTTTAGATATGAGTTTGATGAGTTTGACATTTTCATCATTATCAGGTGAACAGTTTAGAAATTACGGCACTTTTTGTACATAGTCCCCCCCCCCCCCCCCCGTTTTAGAGGACCAAAAGTATTGGGACAAATTCACTTATATGTGTATTAAATTAGTCAAAAGTTTAGTATTTGGTCCCATAATCCTAGCACGCAATGACTACATCAAGCTTGTGACTCTACCAACTTGGATCCATTTGCTATTCGTTTTGATTGTGTTTCAGATCATTTTGTTCCTAATAGAAATGAACGGCATTTATGCCTCTAACTTTTGCACTCATCATTATTCATGATTCATTCTGGATTATCAGTAATCGTGGTAGCATCCACATGAATGTAGAAGTGTTTAAGAAACATATTAAATTAAGTAAAAATAAAATAAATTAAATAAAAGTGACTCCAAAATGACACAATACATTATTGACAATTAATTTCTATTGGGCACAAAATAATCTGAAACACAACCAAAACAAACGGCAAATGCATCTAACAAATTTGCAGAGTCACAAGCTTGACGTAGTCATTGCGTGCTATGAATATGGGACCAAATACTTAAGTTTTTACTACTCTAATATACATGTAAGTGAATTTGTCCCAATACTTTTGGCACAGTAAAATGGACTATGTAGTTTCTAAACGGTTTACCAGATATGGATGAAAATACGCTGAAGTTAAAGCTGACAGTCTCCTCTTTAACCTTGTAGTCATGATATCACTTCAAATGCTGGAGTACAGAGCCAAAACAACAACAACACAATTGGCACTGTCCCAATACAGTGGAGCTCACTGTAGAAACTGGCAGTCTGGTTGTGGGTGCTAGATTTGCCGCCAGCACTGAATGGGGCCATGCCACAGGACTGCCGGCTTCTAAATCTAGTCTCAACTCCCTTCATTCAAGACACACTGCTGTAACAAATCCAACTTACTCCTGAAAGCACTTTCTGGAAATCAATATCTGGAGTCTGACTGAGGAGTGCCTTCCATCTGGCCACTCTACCATAAAGGGGACGATGTTTGGGGTTGAGGGTGCTGTGACTTTTGCCCGCGCTACATAGGGATACATTGGTCCGCTAATGCAGGACTACGTTACAGCCTTATTCTAAAATGGATTAAATTGTTTGGTTTTCCTCATCAATCTACACACAATACTCCATAATGAGAAAGCAAAAACAGGTTTTCAGAACTGTTTGCAAATGTATAAAATAAAAAATATCACATTTACATTGGCGCACCTGTATTTGGGGAGTTTCTCCCATTCTTCTCTGCAGATCCTCTCAAGCTCGATCAGGTTGGAGGAGAGCTTTGCTGCAAAGCTATTTTCAGGTCTCTCCAGAGATGTTCGATTGGGTTCAAGTCTGGGCTCTGGCTGGGCCACTCAAGGACATTCAGAGACTTGTCTCGAAGCCACTCCTGTGTGGTCTTGGCTGTGTGCTTAGGGTCGTTGTCCTGTTAGAAGGTGAACCTTCACCCCAGTCTGAGGTCCTGTGTGCTCTGGTGCAGGTTTTCATCAAGGATCCCTCTGTCCTTTGCTCCGTCCATCTTTCCCTCGATCCTGACTAGTCTCCCAGTCCCTGGTTGGTGGAGCGCTGCAGAGGTGGTTGTCCTTCTGGAAGGTTCTCCCATCTCCACAGAGGAACTCTGGAGCTTTGTCAGAGTGACCATCGGGTTCTTGGTCACCTCCCTAACCAAGGCCCTTCTCCCCCGATTGCACAATTTGGCCGGGTGGCCAGCTCTAGGAAGAGTCTTGGTGGTTCCAAACTTCTTCCATCTAGGAATGATGGAGGCCACTGTGTTCTTGGGGACCTTCAATGCTGCAGAAATGTTTTGTTACCCTTCACCAGATCTGTGCCTCGACACAATCCTGTCTCGGAGCTCTACGGACAATTCCTTCGACCTCATGGCTTGATTTTTGCTCTGACATGCACTGTCAACAGTGGGACCTTATATATAGGTGTGTGCTTTTCCAAATTATGTCCAATCAATTGATATTACCACAGGTGTACTCCCATCAAGTTGTAGAAACATCTCAAGGATGATCAATGGGAACAGGATGCTACTGAGCTCAATTTCGAGTCTCATAGCAAAAGGTCTGAATACATTTCTGTTTTTTATTTTTATAAATTGGAAAAAATGTCTTAAAACCTGTTTTTGCTTTGTCATTATGGGGTATGGTGTGTAGATTGATGAGAATTGTATTCTTATTTAATCAATTTTAGAATAAGGCTGTAATGTAACAAAATGTATAAAAATAGAAGGGGTCTGAATACTTTCCAAATGCACTGTAGCAGGGCCATTCCACTAATGAGTGCCTTTTACGTCCCTTTGATATTTTTAGTAGAATTCACACTTCAGTTTTGCTTCTGGTTTTTCGTTATTGGTCACTCACCTAATGAGATCTAGCAAGGCATCAGCAGAAGTCATGACGGGCCCTCCTCCTAGCCTGTTGCTCTCCATCTCAGTGCCCACCCCGGGCTTGATGATGATCACCAGCAGGATACCCACCACCACCGCAATGAAGGTGGTCCACAGGTAGTAGGTCACAGTGAGAACACCCACACGACAACAGGCTTTGGACTCCATAGACGACAGGCCTGACATTAAACTGTAGAGAGAGAAAAAAAGAGAGAGGATTGGTTAGGATGAAATAATGAAAACATGCAATAAAAATGACCCAATAATTGCTCAGGTGCCTAAATTGGTACCCACATATGGTTCCATTCTAGTGAGTGATTGAAGGAAACTAAGGAGAATGTGGATCTAAGTGAAATCTATTGAACATTTCTATTGAAGTGGCAGAAGGACGCCTTTTTTGTGTTTGTTGTCAGCACTACTTCCTATACTACCTAACCAAACATATAGCAGGCATAAACTAAATGCCTGAAACTATCCCTTACATACGGGTATTGACAAGAATAAAAAAAAACTGTGGGGGGAGGTTCTCTTCTGAACTGTTCAACCAATCCAGTAAATGTGGAGGAGGAGTTAAAATGGAGCGTCGCCTTGTTTCCATTTCCCCTGAAAACCGGAATATCTGGTTTTTGGGGAATTGGCAGAGGCTATATACTATCTGACAGTTGTAATATAACTGGAACCTGTCATGTTATGTCGACCATATGGAATATACTGAAATCTGGTTTCTAAAGTCTTGTTTAGTGGTAATGTTTTAAGCCCCATTCAACTTGAATGAAGATGTGATGTCATTACCTGTCTATAGGGGGTAGCGACTATCATTGAGTGTGTTTATGCACTTTTCTCAAAAGTCACTTTTGAGGCTGGCTCTTTTTTGTGGTGTGTGAAGTATATACAATCAACAATAGAGGAATTCTCAGTGAATGTCAAATTATACTTTTATTACTCTATTGCTGGTTGAATATGCAACCATATTACTGGAAAGAAGTTGACGTTAAAGATGTTTACCTGGACGTGATGAGGGGGAGGATCAGCATTTTGAGCACTCTCATGAGAAGTTCTCCAGGGAATGAAAAATAAATCTTAGCCTGGAAGGGGAAGTCAGAAGAAACATTCATGTTATTTAATGTAAGTAGGGATGAAGCACTCACTCCAAAGCAGTGGCAGCTGGTGACTTAACACATTTGAGGAGGATGATTGTTGAAAAAAAGGCCACCTTGAAACACATTCCAAAACTTTGTCTCTTTCCACAGGAGACCTGTTATAATAGTTGGACAGATATTTTTGTTTCAAGTATTCCTTTCTTCTAGAAAAAAAGTGCCCATCAGCACACACTTGGGTGAATGTCAAAAGCCTTTTGCTTGATTCCTCGTGTCCTCTCTCCTAGATTCCTTCTCAAACCACCAAAAGGAGGTCGGAGAAGGTTCCTTCTCCTCCAATGCTCTTTCTCCTTCAATGTTTTGAGAAGGGAAATTGGGGAAAAGGCTTTTCAGATTCACCCCTTGTGAAAAGGTAAAAGGTTGTTCTTGGTTATCAAAATCGTAAAGAAATAACTTTGAATAATATTGGTTGATTCAATCTGGTTCAGATTGGGGCCCACCCACTTGACAGCCAGGCTCAGCCAATCAGAATCTGTTTTCCCCTACAAAAGAGCTTTATTACAGACAGAAATACTGCCCCTCCCCCCTCTGACGATCCCGCAGGTGAAGAAGCTGGATGTGGATGTTCTGAGCTGGCGTGGTTACACGTGGTCTTCGGTTTTAAGGCCGGTTGGACATTCTTTAAAATGGCGTTCTCTGGCAACAGCGCTGGTGGACATTCCTGCAGTCAGCATACCAATTGCATGCTCCCTCAAAACTTGAGACATCTGTGGCATTATGTTGTGTGACAAAACTGCACATTTTAGTGGCCTTTTATTGTCCCCAGCACAAGGTGCATCTGTGTAATGATCATGGAGTTTAATCAGCTTCTTGATATACCACACCTGTCAGATGGATGGATTATCTTGACAAAGGATAAAATGCTCACTAACAGGGATGTACAGTAAACAAATGTGTCCACAAAATGTGAGAGAAATAAGCTTTTTGTGTGTATGGAACATTTCTGGGATACTTTATTCAGCACATGGGACCAGCACTTTACATGTTGTGTTTATATTTTTGTTGAGTGTAGTTCTTGGTAGTAACTCATACAGTAATTTCCTCAGGTTAAACCTCCTCTCACTTACAAACATCAGCTTTGGGTCATGCGTCACCTCACACACCTGTGATTATCGAGCACACTTTAGGCCATGTTTGCTTTGGCAAGCCAAGTCTCAGTCTGAGATCAAATAATCCCCTTCTCCTGACAGGACTGAGCTTGGATTGACCTCAACTCTCTACTGTTCTGAACATCACATTCCTTTTGTTTTCATGTAAAAGTGGACAGGAAGGGCGTGATAATGTGGGCATACGATACCTATCCTTCTTTACCTTATGAGCACCACAGATGGCCTATAACTCTCTAGGTGTCTACTGTTGCTCTCCAACAATATGCTTGCATTTCTTTTCCTGAAGCCAGTAATCGGTTCACCATCAATGGCCTAGATTAGAATTTATTCTGCCACAAAATGCGTTGAAAGTGCTACATTTGCATCAGCGGAGAACTTTCCTCTCAAGGACTGAAACACGTTGCTGAGTAGAGGTCATTAACTCCTTCCCTAACAACCACGTATTCAATCAAGAGGATGAATGCATGCTACCAGGGCTGCTCTTCTAGCTGTGCACTGGCTCTCTGTTGCTATAACAATTAACGCACACCACTTTTCAGGTTCCAGTCCCATCATTTGCTGATGGTGTCGTGCACTAGAAGCCTCTCTCAATGGTCCATTACGTCTGCCGGTTGATGTTCTCCAATGCAAACAGGAGCTCTATCGGGCGTTTTAAGTGGAACACTTTCACGGATCCGCCTCATCCGAAAAGAGTGAGAGATGGTCAAACACAGAAATGTACACACTGCCAAGGGAGACACATGGACATGGCAGACTGGCACTAGAAGCTTCTCTCAATGGTCCATTACGTCTGCCGGTTGATGTTCTCCAATGCAAACACTTCAAATAATCAAGCAGCATTTGCACATGCGTCTGACTTTGTGATAAAGAGCCACGTACCTGGGTAGAGAGATGGCTCCCTCTCAACATGAACCCCAGGAGACAGCCGGCCAACACGGCAAAAACCGAGAGTGTCAGCAAGCCGTTGAGCTTCAGGTACTCCCTCAGCCACTGTTTCAAGTCAACGATGAAAGTCCCATGTAAAAATGTCTTGACGCGTTCGTACATGGGTTTCCCCCCAGAGTCCCCTCTTGGAGAATACGTACTATTGTTGTATCGTGTTTCCTTGCCATCTGTGGGCAGTAGTAGCTCCTCCATAGTGCCAAGTCCTTCACTGGGAAGACAGTCAACTTCTTCTGGAGGGTGCAATTAATTTAGCTTACATGGGGATTAAGCCATCGCGGCTTGTGCAGAGTTAATGCCAGCCAGCCAAAGCCCACAATTAGGGGGAATGTGGAACTAAGAGGCTTACAAACATGTAACAACATCTAACAAGTATTTGTTGTTAGGTAGCAGGCTGCCATGCTTTTGAACTTCATTGTTTATATCTTGTCATCTCAATCCATCATCACATTTATTTATTAAAGCCCCTTTTACATCAGCAGTTGTCACAAAGTGCTCCCACGTTAACACAGCCTAGACCGCAAAGAGCAAGCAGAGGTGGAAGCAGAAGCACAGTGGAAAAACTAGGCTAAAAACCGAGGATTCATACTCTTCTAGCTGTTCTGGGTAGTCCACCGGGTCAACTGCTTCAACCTTGCTTTTCGCAAAACCTTGAACTTTCTTGGACGAGTTATAGGCTACTGAGGGAAAAGGTTTGACATCCCCATGAATCATGGATTTCATGTAGTAATAGTGTAAAAGGATTCAAGGATGACATGAAGCCCGTCCCAACTTATCCAGAACATTACCTGGTGGAAAGCAGCATAGAGCTGAGATTGGTCCATGGTTCTCACAACCCTTTCACCACCATCTGGCCTCTTTTTTTTGCTGTTTGAACAGCCTTTATGCTGATGTCTCTCGAATGAACCTGCTATTCTTAGATTGCAGAAGGCTCCCATGCCACGCTAACTTCACAGCTTAATGAGATTTCCCCTTGTTTGCAAATGGCTCCTGATCGTCGTCATGGCTAGATTTACTTCAATACAGGCTCTATGTCCTCTATTGTCATTGGTCAAACGTAATACTACTAGCCACCAATTTTAGGAAGTTGGCTTTAGCTAGCCCAGATAGGTTCCCAACCTCATAACTAACTACCAAGAAGCCATTTAAGGCTATCAATCAAGTTAGAGTAGCTAGCTTGTCTAACTATCTTAGCTGGGATGCATTATTGCGAGGTTGGTCGACTTCAGAAAAGCAAGCAATAACTAAATGTACTGAATAAGACTCAAGTTCCTTTCAATATTTGACCCAGATTTGAGCAAAGATTCAGAGAAGCATATTTAGTTTCTTTAAAAAAAGAACCAGAGTGGCGCAGTGGTCTAAGGCACCTCATCGCATGCAGTGCTAGAGGTGTTACTGCAGACCTGGGTTCATTTCCCGGGCTGTGCCACAACCAGCCGTGGCCAGGAGTGCCATAGGACAGTGCACAATTGGCCCAGTGTCGTCCGGGTTAGGGCTCATCCGCGCTCTACTGACTCCTTGTGGCGGGCCAGGTGCCTGCGGGCTGACCCCGGTCGCCAGTTGAACGGTGGTTCCTCCGACACATTGGTGCTGGGTTAAGCTGACAGGTGTTAAGGAACGCGGTTAGGTGGGTCATGTTTCGGGGGACGCATGACTCCACCTTCGCCTCTCCCGAGCCCGTTGGGGAGTTGCAGGGATGAGACAAGATTGAAAATTGGGGAGTCAGGAGGATACAGACAGCTCAAGATCTTAGATATGCAGAAAAAAATAAAAACTATTGGCTTAATGACTCTAGATTGCAGGAAAAAACTGATTCAGGTGTTAGGGTTAGGATGCTAAAAACCTACAATTTACAGTCGAGTGGCATAGCCACCCTCCAGCCATCTTCACGTACTTTGTGCCCCCTCAGATATTTGGGGTGCATGACGCCCCCGCTACTGTATGAGGTCCCTCATGGTTCCAGACCTGCCAGCTTCACTCCAAATTTGCTCCAATTCGAAGTTGTCATTGTAGTAGCCTCTTATCAAAGAAAACTACATCTTACATACACAGCGAAAACTTAACAATTCTGTACCAGGGCCATATTTGATCCAAATTGTGATTCAAATCGAATTTATCAACTGAGATGAAATGGATCCCAATGGAACTGACCCCATCTCGAACTTTTAAGAATCAGTAGATTAATATTTCTTAAGGTCAATCTCATAAGGTTTGATTGTAATTTTGTTCTAGTTAACAAAACAAATGCACGGCTGCAATCCAGTCAAATCCTATTAGAAGCTGGATGCATTTGAGTATTGAGCCCAATTGTCAAAGGTGAGGGAGAGAAGGGAACGGAAATGACTGTGAGGAACATATATTTGGTGTGTCAATAAGTGGAAAGGTCAGCCAACAGGTAAGTGATGGAAAAGGCAACTGAAAACGGGTTTGAGAGGCCTGGAAGGTGGCTGTTCCATCTTTTCACCTTGATGTGTGGCAAAAGGTATTTAATTCAAGATCTTAATGTGTCTCTGAATGTTGTCTGTGGATTTACAGTTACAGTCACTAGTGAATGTCTACACAGCCTTTGCAGTCTTCACATTCTGCTACCTTAAATTTAAATCTAAAAAAATATTATATTTGATTGTTTCCCCTTACCGATCTACACAGAACCGGCTTAGCTCCTTTTATGTTTATTTTGAACCTGACAAACTCCCCAGTCCCTTCCGGTGACAAGCATTCCCATAACATGATGCTGCCATAACAATACTTGAAAAAACAGAGGATCAACAACATTGCATAAACTCCACATTACTGGCCTGTATGACAAAGTGAAAAGAAGGAAGCCTGTTTTATGAAATCCACTCCAAATCAAGCATTCTGTTTGCAACAAGGCCGTTAAGTAATACTGCAAGACAACACAGCAAAGAAATGAACTTTTTTGCCTAAATTAAAAACTACAGGTTTGGGTCAAATCCAATACAACACAGAGTGAAACCCTCATGTTGTAGGTATGCTTGTCTCCGGCAAGGACAGGGGAGTTTGTCAAGATCAAAAGAAATTTGAAAGGAGCTAAGCCAAAAACAATGGATATAATAATGTTGCCCTAAGAGTTGTGCAAAATTGGAAGAATCTTTTTCACAACTGAAATGGCTTACAAAGGTGTTTCCACCAAGTAATAACTCTGGGGTGTGAAGACATACGCAATCAAGACAACTTCATTTTTTTGTGTATGAAACTATCATTTTCTTTCACTTTAAAAATATGGAGTAGGTTGTGTCGATTAGGAAAAAAATGTCATCCTTTTTAGGTTTAATTTTAAGGCAGAAAACGTGAAGACTGTGCAAGGGGAGTGTAGACTTACACTAGGCACTGTATCTTTATTATCTACAAACGCTACACAATAATTAACCTAATATAACATTCGATTAACATATTATAACATCCTAATGTTAATACATTTCATATTCTGTTGGCATTGTCCTATACTGACAGAATCAAGCAATATTAAGTTTAAAAAGGGATGCTTTATCCAATTTAGCTATACATTTACCTAATCTCATGGACCCCTAGAATGTAGTCTACATGGGCTCTATCTTCAGCTGAGTGCAACTAAGTGACAGTATTTATTGTCAAATGCACGCATTTTGGTATACTTTGGTCCAGCACAGGACAGCAGTAATATTTCCTGTTGCCGATCGATACAGCCACATTTGCATTAAGTTATGAGGAGTGGAGTAAACAATATCTCATGGATAGAATGTATGGACCTGGAGAATCAGTGACTGATGATGACTTGCAGTATTAATATGGTGATGCGAATTTGTAATTTGGTTGAATTCCCCCGTAAAGGTCAACAGCATCATGAACTTTACCCTGTACCAGGACATTTTAGCTAAAAAACAGGTTGCTGAAAATTGGCTGCAAGGTTATATTCCAAGCAAGACAATAACCCCAAAGCACACATCAAAACCCACAAAGAAATGGTTAATTGGCCACCTCAGTCACCGCACTTGAAATCTATTGAAAAAGGAGCTGCAGGTAGCCTAGCGGTTAAGAGCGTTGGGCAAGTAACTGAAAGGTTGCTGGTTTGAATCCCCGAGCAGAATACGTGAAAAAGCTGCCAATGTGCACTTGAGCAAGGCACCTAATCGTAATTGCTCCTGTAAGTCGCTCTGGATAAAAGAGTCTGCTAAATTACAAATGTAAATACTGTGGTTTGAATTGAAGAGAGCAGTCCATAAGCACAGACTAAGGACCTGGAAGGATTCTGTATGGAGGAATCATCTAAGATACCTCCCAATGTGTTCTCCAACCCATAACACATTTTTGAAAAAGGCTCAGTGCGGTTATTCTCGCAAGGTGAGGTATTGAAAACAGGGGTGTCAATAATTCTGACCCTTGCCATTGAGAAAATAATTATTACTTGTTTAACAAAATCGATTTCTCTGATCAATTGCATTAGTGTAAGAGAATCTAATTTCCCAATTTTTTGGAGCTTACAATACAGCTCAGTATTTGAATAATTTATTTGAGTGAATTTTGCTCATTGTTATCAAGGGTGTCAATAATTTCAGACCCCACTGTATCTGTTACATTAGTATATTTGAATCAGTGTTTACTGTTCCCATGGTTTACTTAGGAACCATTTACCTAGGGGAATACTCAGAACCTTCGGTAAGACCCAAGGTTAACTTTTGACATGCTGAACAGGGCATTGTCTCAAACCCAGACCTTTGACCCTGTAGACATATTTAACGGAGGGCCCAAACTATCTTTGTAAATGATCCTACTGTAAAACTGTCAATTCTAGTTATCACAGAGCTGTTCTTGCCTAGTTCTGTAATGTCATGTTTCATGAGGCCCCCAAGGAAGAGTAGCTGCTGCTTTTGCAACAGCTAATGGGCAACCTAATAAAATACCAAATACACCGGCTACATCCTGACATCTCCTTACTTGGAAGAGAGCCATTTGGAATATGTTATTGAAGGTGTGAACGTAAATAGTTAGGTTGCACTACAGGTTAGACGCAATGGTTTGGCCAGTTGCTAGTTCACCAACTGGAATGGAGGAAATCACATCTAAATATACATTTGAGTTCACAAAACAGTAAGAACAAGTGCTCTTTCCACTACATAGACTAACCATATGAATCCAGGTCAAATCTTATGATCCATTATTTATGTCACTTGTTAAATCGACTCCAATCAATGTAGATGAAAAGGGAGGAGACAGGTTAAACAAGGATTTTTAAGCCAAGAGATGTGGTTTGTATATGTGTGCCATTCAAAGGGCGAATGGGCAAAACAAAATATTCAAGTGCCTTTGAACGGGGTATGGTAGTAGGTGCCAGGCACACTGGTTTGTGTCAAGAACTGCACCGCTGCTGGGTTTTTTCACACAACAGTTTCTTGTGTGTATCATCAAGAATGGTCCACCACCGTAGGACATCAAGCAAACTTGACACAACTGTGGGACACAATGACTAGCATCCCTATGGAAGGCATTCAACACCTTGTCGATTCTGTCGACGAATTGAGGCTCTGTGGGCAAAGGGGGGAGGGGAAGCTGTTTTTTATGTTTTGTACACTAAGTGTACGTATTTGGGCATTTCCTTTCGAAAAACAGAGCTAAAATTTTGAAATCACGCCTATGCCATCCAAGGTCAAAACAGTTTGTGGTACTGTTCATCTGATTGCGACATGTTTCTAAAACATGAACCAAATATGATAAAGGAAAAGATGTCCAGCCATGGTGTGAGTAAGGTTTTCTTTAATGCTCAATTCAATCAAATTCAAATGGAAAACCTCACCGCCAAAACATGTAACACACGGTATATATATATAAAAATAGTATGAGTTAACTGTTTGCAATGTTGTGACAAATGTTTTTCATTGAAGGTCTGCTATTATCTAATATAAATAAATAATTTAACCATCACCAACCCCATGTTGTAATAGAAGTCAGAACTTATTGGCATTTCACTGTTAATTATATAAAGGAAAGCTGGTTGCCACTGAATATATATATTTTGCATTAAAACTATTTTCACAATAATGAAAGTTTCCTTTTGTTTTAAGACCCTAAAAGCACAAACTGACCTACAATACATTTGAACAACTGATCTTATGTAGATTTTAGGGAGCACAATAAGGGTTGTGCTTTACAAATGTACCTTTTACAGTAGGCTTCCTCCAGTAAGTGTATTCTGCAAAACATGTTAAGTTCTACACATTCACATCAGGAGCAAAACATTTTTCACAAGTAAAAAAAAAAGAAACATATTTAGGTGAAAATGGAATTCCTCTAAGCTGTGTAAAATGATCTGTCAAAACTAACTGTGGAAAAGACAAATAAAAAACAAACATAGACAGCCTCTACTGCTGATATCATATCTGTACCCCATAATTCATATAGAGAGACATGGGTCTCAATGTGACTCCCTGTTAACATAAACCTAAAAATAACATCTTGAAAAAGGAAACCATTGATATAATCTCAACGTGACAAATATCAGGACCATACACCAGGCTACACAAACGGTTTCCAGTGAATTGATTCTTATTTGATTAGGGAGTTAGGGTAATAATTGTAAAAAGGCTAAAGTATCCAACTAAAATTACACAATTAGGAAGGTATTCTGACTTGAAATCAATGAACGATTTGCACAATTTTTTTCTCAACTCCTTATTGGGCTATTCATTCTAGGAAACACTTACCCCAACAGACAAAAACAAATCAAAACTGTTTACATTTGACAATGGTACATTGAAATATGCACATATTTTAACACATGGCTTACTGATCATGGAAACAGCAGGTACATAGACCAGACAGGAGACAATATGAACCACTTCATACTAACCACCATTATATCCTTCAACCACAAACATCAATATGCTAATATCAGTTACATATCACTGCACGCAGCACATTTTCTTCAATAAAGGTTTCCTTTATGTTACAAGTCGTTCACTTCACTACCAAAATGAGTCTTTACTATAAATGCTATAAATTTGTTTTCTGGATCTCTTGACATCTGTTTTCATCTGGTCTCTGGAAACATATACTATCAAAGTGACTAGCTTTACCATTACTAATCAATGTCAGGAGCATGTATTCCCTATGGCAGAAACTAACACAGTAACATAGCCTGACTTGGTAAGCAAACATGTTCCAGTGCAAAGAAAAAAATTACGATACTTGATTTACTGTTCCCCTTTACCAAATAAAAAACATTTACTTTTGTAGTGCCTATGTGCACACAATACAAATTGTGGTCAGTGTGATAATCAGACAACTGATTGCATTAAAAGGCTTCTTCCTTCCATCACCATTTGATGAACATTAGGCCTGCTAGAACTCCATAGCCCAGTATGAGAAAGAGCACCTTAAGCAGTCTGTCATGTTTATCCTCTAGCTCCCGAGACAGGATCTCAAAGAAGGTGACAAAGAGGAAAGTACCAGCAGCCAGGCCTTGGAGCACCACCGATGCAATACTGCCTGCCAGGTTCTGGGCACTATTGATGCACATGCCCAGTCCGATGCCAATGGGTATCATGAGACTGACCGTCACACCCAGTTTGATGGCATCCCTCATGGGCAAAGAAGCTTTGGCAACACTCACCCCAAGAGCCACGGCAGCCAGGGTCTCGTGGATGCCCACCCCCAGGAAGAGGCTTCCAAGCTTGGCCCCGTCCTCCTGGAGGCCCAGCGCCAGTCCCTCAAACACAGAATGGGCAGAGAGAGCCAGGACCAGGCTGGCCAGCCGTAGAGGCCCAGCTCTGGCCAGCTCGGTGGGGCTGAGGTGTCCATGGTGATGCCCGTGGTGGTTGCGGCTCACAGGGGAGCCCCGGGTGGGGGAGATGAATGGAGCGTCGTACTCAGAGTCGCTACCAGCCTCTGAGCCCCTTGCGTTGAAAGTTTCCAGGTCAATGAAAGATGGCTTCTCCTTCTTGAAGGTGAGCACTGCCTGCTCCACGAACACTGTGAGGAAGAAGCCCAGCATCATCATGGTCTCTGCTAGTGGGTAGTCTGTGGTGATATTCACCAGTTTAAGGACCTCATCCACCTAAGGCAGAGACACCCAGTAAATGAACATCAGCATAAACATTCTACTTCTATTCTACAACAGCAAAGAAGTTGAGGCTTTCACGTATTGTCAGAATACATTTTTGGGGGCTTCTCAACACGGCTTCGGTCTTCCAAACTACTTCTGAGATGACATGATTATGGGAGGTTTTATAAACCAATCAACTTTTTCCTCTACAAAATCTAATATTTTCAAGACATAGCTACTTACCTTGTCTCGTACGGCAGGCAAAAGAGCATTGAAGCAAGTGGCCAGAAATACACCCCCTCCAAAAGAATTGCAGAGTGCAAGAGCCTTCCTGTACCTTGGGGCTTTTTCATAGTCCACCTGAATCATGAGTCGCACTGGGAGAAGAATCCCAGCCAACATGAGGGAAAACACTCCCAGAAGGCAAAGGACCTTGGCCACTACAAGCTCCATAATGTCCAGATATGGTATCGCTCAGTAATATGAGTGGCACATAACCCTCAAAGCCTCTTCTCCTATTTTCTGTCAGAAACAGAGATGTCTCTTGTCATGCTGGTCCTGGTCCGAGAGGCTGTGACATCAACTACAAATGATAAAATAAACAGTTAAATATGTGCAAACAAACTAACTAGGTCAACTGTGAGATGTATCTGTAGTGACAGTCCGTTACAAACTAGAACAGATAGCTAAGCTATGACCACCTCGACTGGTTTGAATTGATTACATCTCATCACAGCTGAGAGTACTAGCTAGATGTGTAATCTTGAATGATGCAAAGCACAATCTTTAAGACTGCACAAGTATAGATATGTACATATCCGACAGCATGTAACGTTACCATGATACAATCAACATGCGAGATTGTTGCTAATTTAGCTAGCTAACATTGCACTCACGGCAACATAACGATAAGTCCATTATCTGAGCAACCCGTTGATAAAACACAGCTTTCTAAGTGGATGTTACAGTCGGTATAATTAATAATAATTTGGATCACGTTGCAATCTTTGTCAGCAGCTAAATTGTACACGACTAAATAATAATACAATGACTATAGCTAGTTTCTATCGAGCTTTTTGATGAGAAATATGAAATACCTCTGTAGTACACCTTCCCGTCTCAGCTTCATTCCTTGTTCTGGTGACACTTCGTGTTCACACGACGTAAACGTTTGATTGGTGGAGAGCATATCATTATGTGATGACGTTTCGTTGAACGCTTTTGTAAACAGAAGTCTCCATTTGAGCGGACTTATCTTTAAAAGGTAGAGTCCTAATAACCAAGGCTGAAGGTATCTCTAGACTAACATATGGTGCTCTATCTTTATATCTTGACCGTAAAATAAGCAAGGAGATAGACCAGATGCTTTTCAACTTTCTTTGGAGAAACCGTACCCATTACATTAGGAAAACTGTTGTAATGAACACTTATGAGAATGGTGGACTGAATTTTACTACTTTAAATAATACTTTCAAGATCAATTGGATAAAACAATTCCTAAGAAGACCCACTTCTATCTGGAATTTTATTCCTCGTCATGTCTTCTCTACTTTTGGTGGCCTTAACTTCATGTTGTTTTGCAATTATAATATTGACAAAGTTCCAGTGAAATTTTGTGCTTTTCATCGGCAGGTTTTCTTGTCATGGTCCTTAATTTATAAACACAATTTTTCTCCACACAGATATTATATATGGAATAATCGGGATATATATTGTATAAAAATACCTCTGTTTTTAGAATATTGGTTCAGAAATAATATCCTATTGGTGAGCCAACTGGTAAATGCAGAGGGTCTTTTACTCAGTTATAAAGAATTCTTATCACTTTACACGGTCCCTGTAACACCTAAAGATTTTGCAATTGTTTTAGATGCCATTCCCTCAGGTGTTGCTATGTTATTCAGGAACATGTCAAGACCTGACCCTCAGAGCCTACCTTCTATTGACCCTGTTGACTCATCAGTAGGAAAGATTTGTTTCTCTTTTGGTCCATTCAACAACAGAGCAATACGATCCTTGTTTCAGCAGGATGTTGTATCTATACCTTATGTCATGCCTTATTGGAATGGATTTATTGATAATATCTGTTGGAAAAAAGTTTGGATGTTGCCACACACATACCTACTTGTTAACAAAATTAAGGAAGTTTCCTTTAAAATTATTCATAAATATTATCCTGCCAACCACTATATGAAGAAGTTTAAGGAAAACATCAACTCAAATTGCTCCTTTTGTAATGACCACCCAGAAACAGTTGTGCATCTTTTTTGGTTAAATGCTCTACTAACAAAAAAGCTGTTAGAATTGTAAATATATGCATGTCCCTTAAGGTCCTTGTGTAATTGTAATGTGATATTGTACCCCCTAGCACGATTGTCCATTGTTTGTAATCTATGTATGCTCGTGTTCCCTCATGTGCTTTATGTATTGATTTGTTGTTAATAAAAAATAAAAATAATTGTTAAAAAGTCTCCATTTGAGCGAGTTCCTGAAAATTAATGCCAAGCCCCTGAAAATATTTTTTTTTTGCTAAATATATCAATGGAAAACAGAAATCCGCACACTGCTGCTCAGGAGGCAAAACATTTTTTTATAGTTTCAAAATGTCCAAATTGAATATATGTATATTACTGTACATGTTTATCACATTCCTGGTATATGATCATATATTTTGATCCATGTTTTCCCCCTGGATTCAGGAAGTGATGTCACTGAGTACTGCCTCTATATATAGGACCCTCCACCCCCATCTGGGATATGAAGACCTAAGGGTCAAAATATTGTTCTAAATATCACATGGAAGCATGAGCAGTGTTTTCCATGAGATGCCTACAACTCCAGCACTTGTGGAAATTACCTGGATGTGCGCATGTCCTTCAGCGTTCCTAAATGTATCAATCTCACCATGCAATGCAGTTTTTAAAAATGTATGTTTCAGTGCACATAGGGTACTTGGCATCAATTCAATCTTCAGTCAACTCAAAGAAAGAATTGAACTTCAATTGATGAATTCAATTCCATTTAGAAAATATATTCATGAATTGAATTTCAACTCACTTCCTGAGTTGAAATAAACAATAGGTTTACAATCAAGTAAACATGTTAGGCTAAGTTACCAGTGTGATTTAATCAAAGATTGGGAACAAAAACAGACAGCCACCCATGTTGTTAGAAAAAACAAATTTCTCATAACAAAATAAGAAAAAGTGGACTGTAGGTGTTATCGTGCAACTCAAGAAAAATGCTGAAACAACTCCTGGATTACACTAGACAAGTCAACAACCATAAAAGGTCCTATTTGAAATCGTCCATTTAATTCCCATAATGTTGACAGTACTCTACATGCCATCTCTGCCTACCAGTATATCTCTGTACAAATAGATGCTTCTCAAATTAAGGTGGCTGCTGAAATATATCACAATAATCTGTTGTGCACCTGAAATGACAAAGTTCAAGTGATGCAACTGCATTTAGTCCACTGGGGGTGTAGTGATTCAGTTCACTGGCAAGGATTAGTAACATTAAACAGTTAAACCAAGTGCTATACTGGCATGACATTGCAGATTGGAGTATAACAGATCCACTCAATCCATACACTTCAGACTAGATATCTGTTGACAGTGGGTTTATCAAATTTGATCAAAGTTTCACTGACTGGTTTCCTTGGAGGGGAGGGAGGGGCTGCACATGCAATAATTACTCAGTGAAGAAAAGCTTTTTGTCCCCGGAGTTGCGAGAATAATACAAATTACAAAAAAAAGGACACAGGCAGTCTTCACTTTTCCACACACAAATCTCTCTGTAAAAAAACAAAGAGCAGACCATTTTAGGATTAGCTACATGAGCAGTTTGTACAAAAGAAAAACAACTCTACGATACATGGACCAACCCATCAAATGTCATTTTAAAATGTTCATCTTACCCGTCTGAGGGTCAAGGTTGCTCATCGTTGCTAGCGCTAGACGGCCGGCTGCGAATTTGACTCCTCAGCTGTTCAATTAACTCTGGGTTCTGCTGTTGCATCTGCTGCGCAAATTGTTGGCCCCTAAATGGACATGGTTACAGCGAGGTGATGGAATGGCAGTTACCAAGTACAAGTCACAAAAAGGTCATACATTAATGGATTTTATTAATACTCTCACATGTCAAATGCTTTCATGTCTATCACTGATGTCATTGGTATAACATACAATAATATAGCCTAATGTAATAACAAATAATACAATACACAAGTCATATTTGGCACAGACTGAGTAGAGCTAGTAGTCGACTTACGCTTGGATGAGACCAGAGATGTCACCCGGACCCGCTCCCCCTACTCCAACTCCTGCTGCCGGTCCGGCTCCCAACCCTAACCCTGGTACAGGCCCTGGTCCTGCACCTAAGCCAGGCCCTGGCCCTACTCCAGACGCTGCTGGAGGTCCCATTGGCCCGTAAGCCCCTGACATCATCCCCGACATCCTGTACAACAGACAAGAAAGGTGGTATATTCTACATGCATTAAACTCAAAGCTAGTTCCCAAGTATGGAATCTCAGAGTGCATTTACAAAGTCCTTGTGCTACATCTAAAAAGAGAGTATGTTATAGAAAATAAATGGATAACTTACAGTTGCTGTACTTGTGGGTTGTTCATCAAACCAGATGCCTAGGATAAAGCAGCCGTAACAATTAATATAAATACTAGTTCTACTCTTTGGTAAACCAAGGCACCTGAATGCACACAACTTGTTGCTTACAGTTTACAAGTAGCATTTTCAGAGTTTACCATTTGTCATGCACACAGCATTATAGTAGTATAGTGGATCAGCCTGGTTGTTCCTAGTATCTCATTTGAAAGGGCCAATTTTTGTTAATTGGAACTCACCATGTTCATGAAACCAGGGTTACTGAGCAACCCAGCCAGATCAACTCCTCCCACTCCCCCTGTCTGAAAGAGATAATTTAAGAACAACATGATCAACAATGATTCATTCCACATGCTTCCTGATGATATGCATTTTCCATAGTGGCTGAGATGTTATCAACTTACTGGGCTTGGAGTCTCCATTTTCTGCTCTGCTATTTTCAGGTTGGATTTGTAGGTGTCGTTCTCTGGGTCCAACTCCAGGGCTTTTTTGTAATAACTTACAGCTTCTGTGTGTTTGTTTAAACTGGCTAGAGCCAAACTGGAAGCATGGGACGTTGAAGTCAATGTAAGTCAACCATCAGTCAATAACAAATCAGCAACACACTGGCCCATGTCCACTGTAATATTGAACACTAGTGTCTAACATACCCCATTCTTCCATACGCTTTGCTGTAGTTTGGGTCAATGCCAATGGCAAGTTCACAGTCCTGCACTGCTCCAGCGTAGTTGCCTAGTTTGCTGTATGCAGCAGCCCTAGCAAAAGCAAACCATACAATTAGCAGTACCTTACAAAAACAAATGTGAATTAATTTTCATTGCTTGACAAACTCCATACATGCTTGAAAATTGACAATGTACACTTGGATATACCTAATGTGTAAATAATTGTCACATTATCCTCCAAGTTCAGGAGTTTGTTGGTCAATACCTGTTGCAGTAGTAAACTCCATTCTGGGGATTTATGGCAATAGCCTTTGAGTAGAATTCCACAGCTGCCCCATAGTTCTCAACCCTCATTTGATCATTCCCTACCGTGAAAAACATATACAATTATTTGCCAGAAGAATGTATAGGCTTTATAGAATGTAACAGCTTAACCATAGACCCATTTGAAGAGAGCTGATATTGAAGACTGAGTAATGTACAAACTATTTACAGGGAAGGTCCTACCATCAGTTTTGAGTCGCTCAGCCTCTGCCTCTTCCTCCTCAGTGGGGGAATCTGTGGCTGTGTTTATATTCACATGGAGGGTGTTTGGATGCTGCAACAGACAGTCAACACATTTGAGACAAACTATTGACCACATATTCACCTTCATATAAAGCGGATGTCTTAAATGTACCTTCAATGTCGCAGAGGCAAAAATCTCTGGTAGCGTTTGAGTGACAGCTAGGGTCTGGTCGTCGGTCGAGACATTGAAGGCGGTCTCCAGGCATTGGACTGCAACTGGGAAAGCATCAGATGTTGAGAAATGGCAATGACTGGACACAGTTGAGTCCCTGACCATCTTCCAACATGGGCTAGGAGTCCATCTCCTTTTACTGAATCTTGGCTTCCCAACTCAAGCTTACCTTCTAAACTTTCCTGAGCATCTGATGATAGACTCCCAGAGCCCAGTTGATCATGAAGAAAGTGAATGATGGAGAAGGCAAGACGCTTTGTGTCAGTCATTTTGGATTGAGGTCCAAACCCCTTAGTAGAAAGTGTATTGTGAGGGACCCTGAAGAAGAATAGAAGAGAATATGATGTTGTTGGTACACCGGGAGGCAGGGTAGCCTAGTGGTTAGAGCGTTGGACTAGTAACATAAAGGTTGCAAGTTCAAATCCCTGAGCTGACAAGGTACAAATCTGTCTTTCTGCCCCTGAACAGGTAGTTAAGATGTTTTTCTTGACTGACTTGCCTAGTTAAATAAAAGGTAAAATAAATAAAAAATCTCCATTGTAAACTGATTGGGATAGATTGTAGGTAGCTAAAACAGTAACATTTACACATACCGGTATTATAACAAATAAACCTATATGTTACCATGTCATCTGATTAGATAGCTTCTTAATCCTAGGCTAATAACTAGCTAGCAAGTTTGATAACTTGACAAGACGTCGCGAGCTAGCTAGAATGTTCTAGCAAGTTGCTTACGGTCGGCTGCTGTTAGCTAATAAGGCTAACAGAGCTAACAGTTGGCCTACCATGTGAAAATACTCCGACCGTGTATTCGTTCACGTTAGGTGTCTAGTTTTGCATGAGAAATGATTAAGCTTAACTACATGGATATCTTAGCTAGGGCTATCTAGCTGCTTGTAGCTAAATAATGTTAGTTATCTAGCGTACTTAGCACATTAGCTTTACTGCCATGACGCCAATAACAAAATACTTGGAGCACTTTACCTCGATTTACTCGACTTTCGTTGACATTGACGTGTGGTTTAAAAAACGATACGTTATGGCACACAACATATGTTAGCTAGCAAAAATGAGCCTTACCAGTTGCCTTTGCTTCAGGTGCTTCTTGCAGTAGCTGGTGGTGCCAGAGATATTAGAAAGGTATCTCTGCTGATAGGTCTGGTGATGATAGCAAAAAAGGTGTTGACTTCGTCGCAAGGGTTAGACGTCATCACTTACGTAGCTGAAGCATGCCCGCACTACAGTCGCTTTATCGCAAACTGACTGCAAAGCGCTCTGAAAACGTTGCTACTTGGTTTTCTGGAAGATGGCACCAACAGGTGAGTACAAAATGAATCCATGTTAGTCTTTCCTAACACTTCATTTCCAAATGAATACAAACTCAAAGTTATGCATATTAATACGTCTGTGCTTGGTTTTCTGAATGCTACCTAGCTAGTAACGTTAGCTACCTGCTTTTTAGCAACGTTAGCTAGTATTTAACGTTACACACTAGTTTTACTAGGAATTAGTTGACAAAATGACGGAATAGTCCACCGGAAGGCAGATGTCAAATACAAGTAAAGTTCAACTTTGCCGATTGTCTATAGGGTTGGTTCTTATGCTGGGCCGGGGGGTATTGACATAAACGTCTAATAAAACATAAATCAGACTATCCAAACGTGGGTCTGTTGTAGACTCACTTCCTTTCCCGCTCACTGTCAAAATAAAAGTCCCGAACGTGCGCTATACCTGCACAAAAAAAGCACTTGTGCTGTGGGGGACCTTTATTTTGACATGGGGTAAGCAGAGAGGAACTGCGTGAGTCTTCAAACGACTCACATTTGAACATTATGTTTAATTATAGGGGCCATTAGAAGGCAGGGCAAACCCTTTTTGGTGATTTCTGGTATATCATCAAAATAAACCAATCGCAGCACGTTTTTGGAGTTGCAGTTACCATTTGAAATTAAGGTTGAAAGTTCAATTTTATATGACTAAAACAGAAAGAATCAAAATTATTCCGTTGCTGCTTCCTGTTGACAAGACATTTTGATAAATAGTCCAATGTCAAAACAGAGTTAACGGCGTCCTAACCAATATGCAGAAACAGTTCGTGATTATAATGAAAACATAGCAAATGTTATGTTTATCTGCTCATACAACAATAGTATTACGTGTAAAAAAAAAACATTTATTGAGGAGACCCTTATAATCGGCACAAGCACTAAAAACTCGTTTTAACAAGTGGCAATGAATCACTTACAGTTCCTTCAGAAAGTATTCCGACCCCTTGACTTATTCCATATTTTGTTACCTTAGCCTTATTCTAAAATGTATTTACATTTTTTTTTATTACCTCAATCTACACACAATACCCCAGAATGAAATGTTTTTTTTTTTAAATGTTTGCTAATTTATCATTTAAAACCCCCTGAAATATAAAATTTACATAAGTATTCAGACCCTTTAATCAGTACTTTCTTAAAGAACCTTTGGGAGTGATTACAGCCTCAAGTATTCTTGGGTATGACGCTACAAGCTTGGCACACCTGTATTTGGGGAGTTTCTCCCATCCTTCTCTGCAGATCCTCTCACGCTCCGTCAGGTTGAATGGGAAGCGTTTTTGCACAGCTATTTTCAGGTCTTTCCAGAGATGTTTGATCGGGTTCAAGTCAGGCTCTGGCTGGGCCACTCAAGGACATTCAAAAACTTGTCCCGAAGCCACTCCTACATTGTCTTGGCTGTGTGCTTATGGTCGTTGTCCTGTTGGAAGATGAACCTTCGCCCCAGTCTGAGGTCCTGAGCAGGTTTTCATCAAGAATCTCTCTGTACTTTGCTTCGTTCATCTTTCCCTCAATCCTGACTGGTCTCCCAGTCCCTGCCGCTGAAAAACATCCCCACAGCATGATGCTGACACCACCTTGCTTCACCGTAGGGATGGTGCCAGGTTTCCTCCAGACGTGAAGCTTGGCATTGAGGCCAAAAAGTTAAATCTTGGTTTCATCAGACCAGAGAATCTTGTTTCCAAGCGGGTTGTCATGTGCCTTTTTACTGAGGAGTGACGGCCGTCTGGCCACTCTACCATAAAGACCTGATTGGTGGAGTGCTGCAGAGATAGTTGTCCTTCTGGAAGATTCTCCCATCTCCACAGAGGGACTCTGGAGCTCTGTCAGAGTGACCATCGGGTTCTTGGTCACCTCTCTGACCAAGGCACTTCTCCCACGATTGTTAACTTTGTCTGTTAGTAAACTTAAACCAATCATGACGTGGCATAGTATATCAACAGTGACAATGGTTGGCTGCTATTTGAAGCTGCAATATGAAACTTTTTGGGTGACCCTATCAAATTCACATAGAAATATATTAGAGGTCGACCAAAACAATCAATCATAATCACTAGTTAACTAAACATGGTTGATGATATTACTAGTTTATCTAGCGTGTCCTGGGTTGCATATAATCGATGTGGTGCGTAGGACTGTCTTGCTCCAATGTGTACCTAACCATAAACATCAATGCCTTTCTTAAAATTAATACACAAGTATATATTTTTAAACCTGCATATTTAGTTAATATTGCCTTCTAACCTGGTTCGTTGCGAACTCTGTGAAGACTATTTCTTCCTAACAAAGGGGGATGATTTAATAAAAGCGCATTTGCGAAAAAAGCACTACCTAACCATAGACATCAATGCCTTTCTTAAAATCAATACACAGAAGTATATATTTTTAAACCTGCATATTTTGCTAAAAGAAATCCAGGTTAGCAGGCAATATTAACCAGGTGAAATCATGTCACTTCTCTTGCGTTCATTGCACGCAGAGTCAGTGTATATGGAACAGTTTGGGCCACCTAATTTGCCAGAATTTTACGTAATTATGACTTATGGATGCCACCCGTTAGATAAAATACAGAACGGTTCGGTATTTCACTGAAAGAATAAACGTCTTGTTTTCAATGTTAGTTTCCGGATTCGACCATATTAATGACCTAAGGCTCGTATTTCTGTGTGTTATTATGTTATAACTAAGTCTATGATTTGATAGAGCATTCTGACTGAGCGGTGGTAGCACCTGCACCAGCAGGCTCGTAAGCATTCATTCAAACAGCACTTTCGTGCGTTTTGCCAGCAGCTCTTCGTTGTACTTCAAGTATTGAGCTGTTTATGACTTCAAACCTATCAACTCCCGAGATTAGGCTGGTGTAACCAATGTTAAATGGCTAGCTAGTTAGCGGGGTGCGCACTAATAGCGTTTTAAACGTCACTCGCTCTGAGACTTTGAGTGGTTGTTCCCCTTGCTCTGCAAGGGCCGCAGCTTTTGTGGAGCGATGGGTAACGCTGCTTCGAGGGTGGCTGTTGTCGATGTGTTCCTGGTTCGAGCCCAGGAATTGGCGAGGAGAGGGACGGAAGCTATACTGTTACACTGGCAATACTAAAGTGCCTATATGAACATCCAATAGTCAAAGGTATATGAAATACAAATCGTATAGAGAGAAATTGTCCTATAATTCCTACAACCTAAAACTGCTTACCTGGGAATATTGAAGACTGTTAAAAGGTTTCATATGTTCTAATGTTCTGAGCAAGGAACTTAAACATTAGCTTTTTTACATTGCACATATTGCACTTTTACTTTCTTCTCCAACACTTTGTTTTTGTATTATTTAAACCAAATTGGACATGTTTCATTTTATTTGAGGCTAAATAGATTTTATTGATGTATTATATTAAGTTAAAATAAGCTCATTCAGTATTGTTGTAATTGTCATTATTACAAATACATTATTTTTTAAAAATTGGCCGATTAATCGGTATCAGCTTTTTTGGTCCTTATTAAATAATCGGTATCGGCATTGAAAAATCATAATCAGTCAACCTCTAAAATGTATGTTTAGATCTCCTTCTCATTTAAAGCAAGTCTAAGAAGAGGTAGATCTGTTTCTATGTGCACTATTCCTATCTTAAGTTTTGTTTTTGCTTCTTTTACTTAAGGTTTTGTTCACCAGCTTCAAACAGCTGAAAATATGATATTTTTGTTTATTGAAAATATATTTTACAGTGATTTAGATGGTACATTGATTCTCTACACTAGCTTGATTTGTCACAATCTGAAATCAGGCGAACTATTAGAATTTGAACAACCAGGAAATGGCAGAGCAATTACTGCATAGTGCATCTTTAAGTGATAGTTTGACTGTCAAATCCATTTATTGTTGTGTGGCCAGCAACCTTTTATAGAGACTGCCTCAAACTTTCCTGTGCCATTTCATTAACTCTACATTTTAAGTCCTGCACATCTCAGCCACTTGTGACAAAATCAGTGGTACAAAACTTTGGGTTAAAGATGTAACCTTGGTTCTCTGAGTAGAGAAGTAGGTCGCCTGACGACCTATGGGAACTCCTTCCCCTTCACGCGATGTGTTTGAGATGCTTAATATCAAAGATGTTTACAGTCACGCCACACCCTTACTGTACCCACGTGACCTGTTAATATAAAAGGCGTGGTGTGACACACTGTCCATTACTTCACTCAAGCCCCACAGAGGTGGAGGAACGACATGAAAGATTGGCGACCTGTTATTCTTCTGAGAGAACCAAGGTTACATCCATAACCCAACGTTCTCTTCTGTTTTCGTAACGGGTAGCCAAACTAACTATGAGAGAGGCTGTACCAAAGAGGTCTTTCGAACAACAGAGTGAGAACTCACCATTTAACTTAGTCCAGATGAGTCCCTGGGACGTCCTTGAATCCACCACAGGATGCAACAGAATATAATTACCCAACAGGTAACACAGAATTTCAACTGTACACGAGCAAGCTGAAAGCTAGAACTGACAACACGAGGTTTCAATTGGGTGCAACAGCACCACGAGTGGAATGGCTCTGTACAGTCGTGGCCAAAAGTTTTCAGCATTACACAAATATTCATTTTTACAAAGTCTGCTGCCTCAGTTTGTATGATGACAATTTGCATATACTCCAGAATGTTATGAAGAGTGATCAGATGAATTGCAATTAATTGCAAATGAACTGAATCCCCCAAAAACATTTCCCCTGCATTTCAGCCCTGCCACAAAAGGACCAGCTGACATCATGTCAGTGATTCTCTCGTTAACACCGGTGTGAGTGTTGACGAGGACAAGACTGGAGATCACTCTGTCATGCTGATTGAGTTGAAATAACAGACTGGAAGCCTCAAAAGGAGGGTGGTGCTTGGAATCATTGTTCTTCCTCTGTCAACCATGGTTACCTGCAAGGAAATACGTGCCGTCATCATTGCTTTGCACAAAAAGAGCTTCTTGGGCTGCCAGTAAGATTGAATCCGGAAAAAATCTTGTCCAGAGAAGACCAGGTGAGCTCTACCATCAGTCCTGTGTCATGCCAACAGTAAAGCATCCTGAGACCGTTCATGTGTGGGGTTGCTTCTCAGCCAAGGGAGTGGGCTCACTCACAATTTTGCCTAAGAACACAGCCACATCCTCAGAGAGCAACTTCTCCCAACCATCCAGGAACAGTTTGGTGACAAACAATGCATTTTCCAGCATGATGGAGCACTTTGCCAGAAGGCAAAAGTGATATCTAAGTGGCTCGGGGAACAAAACATCGATACTTTGGGTCCATGGCCAGGAAACTCCCCAGACCTTAATCGCATTGAGAACATGTGGTCAATCCTCAAGTGGCGGGTGGACAAACAAAAAGCCACAAATTCCGACAAACTCCAAGCATTGATTATGCAAGAATTATTATGTGATAATAAGAATTATGTGGCCCAGAAGTTAATTGACAGCATGCCAGGGCAGATTGCATAGGTCTTGAAAACTTCATGTAATTGTCAATAAAAGCCTTTGACACTTATGAAATGCTTGTAATTATACTTCACTATTCTATAGTAACATCTTACAAAGATATCTAAAGACACTGAAGCAGCAAACTTTGTGAAAATGTATTATTTGTGTCATTCTCAAAACTTTCTGCCACGACTGTACTTCTGATAGTACACCTGCCACAGTATCTTCGAATCACATGAACAATACTGAAACTCTACCTAGTTCATACCACATGCCATTGAATGCCATGACTCATCTCCTGCATAGTGAAACAAAACATTTCCTCATACACTTTAGAAGTAGGCCTTTTCCAAGACGAACCATCCAACTCATGTCCAACCTTTCTTTCACCCAACAGAAGAGATGGCATCTGGCACTGGTGCACCAGTCTGTGCTGACAACCGCCTGCACTGGGACCTGACCCCCGAGCAAATCAATCAGCTCTCGGATGAGGTTATTGCCAAGACCAAAAAGGTATATGACTGTGTCGGGGCCCTGGACCTGGCCAGTGTTTCCTATGAGAACACCCTGAAGGCTCTCGCTGATGTGGAGGTGGAGTACACAGGTGGGTGTGACTCCAAAATAGCATAATTTCTTCAACCCCTTTCCTGTATGACCACAGTGGATTGAAATGAATAGGTTATGATGTGTAGCGGGTTCAGTCCATAGCAACCACAACTAGCATCTACTCCACTGGCCTTGAAAGCGATTGGGAAAATGTCTGAGTTGGCACGAAAGAGGTATGCAATGGTATAGACAAATCAGCACTTTTTACATAAAAACTAGCTGGCAAGCCAAAGCTCCCCACAATAGGCAGTGGACACTGGACTCTACATGTTAAAAATCAGTCAGTTGTAGCCTTTTATAGACTCAAGGCAGCAAATGACCTAATCCAAAAGAGCTTGTTTTTATCATCGCCTTACTGCTTTTCATAATTTTAGGCCTTTTGTTAAGACTGTGTGTAGTGATGAAATAATCTACAAAACCTAAGCCTATGTTTCAAGCTGACAATGGTCAGTTTAGACTGGTTTTAATAAACTGTTGGTGCGTGCTACACATTGGTAATGGATTGAGCCCCCCCCCCCCCCATTTCAGTATGAAAGCACTTTGACCACTGAAAAAGCATGATATATAATCCTCATGATACATAGCATCACGTACAATGAAAATGACACTCATAATAACTGCTCACTTTTACATTTTGACACGTTATTCCAGTTGACCGCAACATGCTGGACTTCCCCCAGCATGTGTCCTCCTCCAAGGACGTGCGCACGGCCAGCACCGACGCCGACAAGAAGCTGTCGGAGTTTGATGTGGAGATGAGCATGAGGGAGGACGTCTACCAGAGGATCGTGGCGCTGGAGGTGAGGAGGGCCGTGTGAGATCAATATGGAAGGTCCCAATAGTCCGTAGATAAGATGTCAATAGTCTGTAGTTGCTTCCTCCTCATCTCCTTATTCTTCATCTACACTGATCTGAAAATGCACGCAGTGGATGTGCTTTCATCTTCCCACTTCATTATATTAGTACTAATAAAGGAGAGGAAAAGGTGATCCACTTTGACCTATTGAGCTGTACCTAGGAAGATCTCTATAGCCTGTATGTTTTTACATGCTCTTGCCTCATGTTGTCTTCAGAATTATCCCATGGCTATGTAAAGGTTGCGTGGAGTATCATTCTCATTGGCTGAGTTCTGCTTTTAACCTCTCACAGCGCAAGGTTGACGGTGACACGCTTACTCAGGAATCCAAGAGGTACATGGAGAGGCTGATCAAGCTGGGCCAAAGGAATGGTCTCCACCTGCCCAAAGAAACACAGGATGTAAGAGACTTTACCGTTTTCAAAGGAAGTGACCTTGATGGATATCACGGCCACGCTCATTTCCAAGTGGATTGTTCCATTTCATTTCAAATGGTATCTCTTAGAAATGACCCCAAATTGGCCTTTTCAATTCATAGGATTCATATAATATTCATTAAATGTAATACCCAACATCCGATTTGGACCTCACCACTTTTTAAGGTGATACCAAGGGTCATTTAGCTGTTTGATTTAGAATTTTAAGAGTCTTTGAAGTATCCAGTATACAGTATCAGTTCTCTATGTTTGACAGGTAGTATGAAACTGTGGCTTGGTGTATTGTTTATTCATACTATGTCATGTATTCTCAGTGAAGTTGGTGACGTTTTTCCCCCCTGGTCAGAGAAATTAGCCATTTTGAAGGCTTGTATTTTCCCCCCATAAATGAATGTGAAAGTACCACTTTTGACCATGGATGCAGCTCTTTCTGCTGTTACTGCCACACCCTTTTATCCATATAGCTGATTTCTTGTGTTTATTAAATGGACCCTTTTGCAAATTTGGGTAGAAAACGAGTAACTTTTGCCCATGATGAAAATAAAAGGTTTGGTCATCCATACAATTCAAGCCAGTCCTCAATGAAAGCAATTCAAACATACACCTCTTAGGCTTAACCTGTGTCCAGGAAACAGACAATGTATGTTTAGTTTATTCCCTTCCAAAAATGTCTGGATTCAACATTTCTGGTGAACAAGCAAACTAACAGCAGTTCTTATGGTTTCAATGTTATAGTCTCTAATGGTAAAAGTCCCAAATACACACTGTATATTGTTTTGTAATGGTATTGGGTTGGGTTTAATGTTAAATGTCACTAGTCAAACAACATAGAAATGTTTTCTAACCATTTTTATTGAAAGACAAAAGACTGCTCTGTAATGGTTTATAATTGTATTATTTTATTAGGGATGTCACATTTTAGTCACTAGCCCATTTCTCCATCACATTTTTGGACTTGTAGGAAAAGTCTTCATATGAGAATTGCACCATAGGGATAACCCTCTCAGAGAGCTGCCATTTGTTGGATTATTTGAGAGGAGTTGGGTTGCTAAGAGACCAACTGAATTGCTTTCATTGAGGACTGCCTTGGTTTGTGAGGATGACCACACTATTTATTTTCACCATGAGCAAAAACTATTGATTGTCTACCCAAAGTTGCACGAGCATTTTCGTGATCCATTTAAGAAACACAAGAGACCAGCAACATGGATAAAAGTGTGTGGCAGTAACAGCAGCATCTAGTGAGAAAAATCTGGTATTTTCACTCTAATTTATGGGGGGGGATGCAAGTGACTTCAATTGCTAATTTTTCTGAACAGCGGAGGAAAATCCACCAAATTCACTGAATACATTACATAGAATGAATAAAGAATAATATAAGCCGCAGATTCATACTACTTGTCAAACATACAAAATTAATACTGTATACTTGCCTTTGGGGTGGTCCGTAGGTTTTGGATTACGTCTTAATCAATAAGAGGTTTCATATACTATATTTGTTGAATAGTATATGAATCCTATATATTGAAATGGCCAATTTTGGATGCAGTCGATTTAAGCTTGATTTCTCTCAGTTCAAATTATCTTGAAACAATGTTTCAGGAATGCTAATCTTATCTGTTCCCAACAAATTTCAGAACAATCTGAGATGGTGGGTGTCAATCTTCTTTCTTGTGTTTTTTGAGGTGGAATGACTCGTGTTATACTCTGATCTACAGTAGGTTCATTGTTGTCAACTTATTGACTTTATCTATCTAATCCAAACAGGAAGTCAAGAGGATCAAGAAGAAGCTGAGCAACCTGTGCATTGACTTCAACAAGCACCTGAACGAAGACACCACTAGTCTGACTTTCACCAGAGAGGAGCTGGGTGAGACCATGTTCACGCGGCCTGTTCTGAGACCCCATTTCTGTTGTTGGACCTTTGCTCATAGTAATAATGTGTACTATCCACTAATGGCAATAATGTGTACTATCCATTAATAGTAACTAAATATTACTCAATAGTATTGGTATCAATTCCAATTTGTTAAAATATCTTCATTAAAAATAGATGGCCCTCTGAATTTGAATTTCAGTATACTATCTACTGAATTGAGTCAGTGTCCTCAAGTGAAATTCATCCCAACCTGGCTCTTTACAAGCTATAAGCTCCCAGGCTCCTATCGAACCCGTCTCTGTTCTCTTGTAGCAGTCACCATCAAAAGGATGCAAAAAACCTAACTTCCTACGACAGTTGCTGTGTTGTTCGACCTTAACTGATTCCGCAACATTAAGGGGAAGGACACTTATGGAAACTGTTGTAGAATTTCAACGTTTCATTCTTAGCTATATGAAAGATCTAATGTGTTTTCAGGTTTCTAATTTGATTGCTTAAAAAAAAGAAGAATAAAAAATCACTAACATTGAAAGTAAATCCATAAGTAGGACTTGTGACATGTCTGACGATGCACTTTAGGCGGTCTCCCTGAGGACTTCCTGAGCTCGCTGGAGAAGGATGGGGACAAGCTGAAAATCACCCTCAAGTACCCCCACTACTTCCCCACCATGAAGAAGTGCTTCATCCCCGAGACCCGCAAGAAGCTGGAGGAGGCCTTCAACTCTCGGTGCAAAGAGGTGAGCCGTTGTCTGTTTTGTGTGAGACCGAGATCCTATCCTGTACTGGGAGAGCGTTGTCTAGAGAAAATCGCTGAGCCCCTGAGAAACTCAAAGAAAGTCTTAACTGCTGCCCGAAATGAACGTTTACGTTTATGTCGGCCAAAATTGATAATAGACAACAGTTGTGTTTTTTTTTCTCTGAGCACCAAGGAGGATAACCTGTAAAGGACCAAGGATAACCTGTAAAGTTACTTAAAATGGTCCCCTGGAATGAATTTCAGCCCTCACCCTCTGTCTTTTACCCTGGTGTAGAAGAACTCTACCATCCTGAAGGAGTTAGTGCAGTTGAGAGCCCAGAAGAGCTCCCTGCTGGGTTTCACCACCCACGCTGACTTTGTCCTGGAGATGAACATGGCCAAGTCTGGCAAGAAGGTGGCCGGCTTCCTAGGTGGGTGTTACTGATCGAGATGGGGTACAACTATCTGAAAGGTTGTTGCACTTCCAACTGACCAGTGTATATTTAACTATTCTTAGCTGCTGTCAGTTGTATCAGAAACAATGTAGTGCTTCAGCTGCTTCACTATACTGCCCTGACCCCCCCTGGCCGTAACCACCCTGTTCCGTTTTAGTAAAAGTATTGATGTCATATTGTATTTGTTAAGGGCATTGCTCACACTCAACTATGCATTAACAAACACAACTGCTACAACACAAAGTGGTTCACATTGCAAAAATGGAATGACAGCAGTTCACACACATGTTTTCTTCTGCATAAAAAAGTATTAGGCCAGCGACCCTAAGTGTTTTTAAAAAATTTAAATGTTTCATAATTTTCAGGATGGAAAAACGTTTTCAGTGTAAACCATGTAGAAAAGATAATGGACCTATTTTTTAATTTTTTAATATATATATATATGTTTTTTATAAATAAGATCATCTTTGAGAACTAACAATCAGCAAAATGGTACATTCAGGGTTATTTTTGTCATGGCATGGGGCCCCCATTGTTTTTGTTATGTTTGAGTCACTCCGATAGCATAAGAACACAGCCTAAGCCATAGCAAAAAGTGTAGAATTGCAGGAAATTAGCATATATTGCCGTTTTAAAGCTATCAGCCCCATGGCAAAATGTGTAGAATTGCAGGGAATTAGCTTTAAAGAGCAACTGAGCTTCCTGATTTGGCCTCATTTTGAAGCTTGGTCGTTAAGAAATGCTTTTAGCGGCCATGACTGAAGCCAATCAAGAGTTGCCTTGGGGGCGTGGTTTGATGTGTGTGTTTCATGTCTTTGCCATTTCATTTGAAGATGAGGACTTCTCTCCTCCTGACTGACTCGACATCTCAAGATGTTCTGCTAATTCAGTTCTATGTGTTGACTAAGCCTTCGCTGACCTTGTGTTTAGCCAAGCTGACAGCAGCTGGCTAGCTGATTTCTCTGTCAAATCAGTTATGGCGTTGATAGCAAGAGCCAGTGCCTGGAATGTGTTTCATAAGGCACTAGTTCTACAACACCTTGCAACAAAAGTAGCTTGCAACTTAGTTTCATTGTGTCATGTAAAGACTTGATACCATGGAAATAGTATCAACTGCGAGTTGAATGACCTGTCCGGAGTCGGCTCAGCTGTCCTACAACACAGTATTCTATAACTGGCTAGTTTTGTCTCGCCTCTATTCTCCTTATGTCCGCTGTTACATCTTTCCCTTGGGACAATTCCCAGAATTACTAATAACCCTAGGCTGCATGTGTGGACACGTGGAAACATCGCCCAGCTTGAGTGTAGATACATTTATAAAAACTTTTAATGCTGTAAATGTCATATTGATGTGCTTATGAAGACTGTATGCCTACACATACACTATGTGGACACGTGCACGTAGAACATCTCATTCCAAAATCATGGACATTATTATGGAGTTGTTCCCCCCTTTGCTGCTATAACAGCCACCACTCTTCTGGGAAGGCGGTGACATTGCTGCAGTGACTTGCTTCCATTCAGCCATAAGAGCATTAGTGAGGTCGGGCACTGATGTTGGGCAATTAGGCCTGGCTCGTAGTCGGCGTTCCAATTCATCCCAAAGGTGTTCGATGGAGTTGAGGTCAGGGCTCTGTGCAGGCAAGTCAAGTTCTTTCGGACCGATCTCGAACAACCATTTCTGTATGGACCTCGCTTTGTGTACGTGAGCATTGTCATGCTGAAACAGGAAAGGGCCTTCCCTAAACTTTTGCCACAACGTTGGAAGCACAGTATAGTCTAGAATGTCATTGTATGCTGTAGCTTTAAGATTTTCCTTCATTGGAACTAAGGGACCTAGCCTGAACCATAAAAAAACAGCCCCAGACCATTATTCCTTCTCCACCAAACTTTACAGTTGGCACTATGCATTGGGGCAGGTAGCGTTCTTCTGGCATCCGTCAAACTCATATTAGTCCATCAGACTGTCAGATGGTGAAGCATGATTCATCACTCCAGAGAACGCATTTCCAGAGTCCAATGACGGCAAGCTTAACATCACTCCAGCCGGCGCTTGGCATTGCGCATGTTGATCTTAGGCTTGTGTGCGGCTGTTCGGCCATGGAAACTCATTTCATGGAGCTCTCGACTAACAGTTATTGTGTTGACGTTGCTTCCAAAGGCAGTTTGGAACTCTGTAGTGAGTGTTGCAATCGAGGAGAGACTATTTTTACATGCTTCAGCACTCTCTGGTCCCGTTCTTTTAGTTTGTGTGGCCTACCACTTAGCAGCTGAGCTGTTGTTGCTCCTAGACATTTCCACTTCACAATAACAGCACTTACAAAAAAAAAAAGTATATATACAGTGTGTACAAATGGCGTGAGGAGGTAAGGCAATAAATAGGCCATAGTAGGGAAGTAATTTAGAAAATTAACCCTGGCTCGCTAGCATTATGTTGTACAGCCAAAGGTAGCTACTAGCTAGGTAGTACCATCTATCTTGTACTTAGCTAGCAAACTTCCAAAGCATTTCAACAGATATAATCCATTCCTGGCCATATTGTTTAAATGCATTGGAAGTTTGCACCAATTTAATGGGAGCCCATTTTCACTCCTATTTGTTGAGCGAAATGTGCGTGCGTTGCACCCATATACAGACTTGACAACATTGTCCAGTAATTTCACATGGCAACTGGGTGCTGACCACAACGCATTGTCTCAATTGGGCATCATTGGCAAAAGTGGGCATGTAAGTAATTCATACCCAACCCTCAAGTAAGTTGTGACGAACGCACTTACAAAACTCTGTTTTGGACGAGACTTACTTTATGACACTAGAATAAATGTTTGACTCATATCAATGCCACAAACTGCATGCAGAGACATAAAAATGGTGTCCACGTGTTCATCTGACTCGGGAAATAGATAAAGGGCCTCATTGCCAAAATCTCGGGAGTATTCCTTTAAAACAGCAACATTTTGTCTCTGCGGCCAATAGGGCCTCTAAAATGTTCAGTCGGTGACTGCCATTGACCACACACTGCTATGCCCCCCCGCATGCAACCTAAAGTCCATTTGGATCCAGACAAAAAACCTCACACACACACGGTTTCCACCCCTCACGTCTCTGCTCCAATGTGTGTGTGTGTGTGTGTGTGTGTGTGTGTGTGTGTGTCTCTCTCTGTGTTTGGGAGGGATTGGGATAAAGCAGAAGACACATTTCCTTTGGGTACATTTGACAATAAGGTCATCTTCCTTTTCTCCAGAGGAACTGGCCCGTAAGCTGAAGCCCCTGGGGGAGGAGGAGCGCCATGTCATCCTCAAGCTGAAGAAGGAGGAGTGCCAGAAGAGGGGCCTGCCCTTCAAGGGCGAGTTATACGCCTGGGACACACGTTACTTCATGACCCAGGTAGGCCATAGGTAAAAACGACAAATGTCTGCAGCTCTGTTTTTCTGGGGACCCAACAGTATTTTTTTTTAACACCCATAAATACATTGTCATGGGGGGATGTCAGAGTTGCAGAATGCAAAGGTTATTCTGCTGTTGTATTACATAATTGCTATACCAGTATGTGCAAAGCCTATATTTATTAAAAACACAAAACGGTTTAATGTGAGAAGCAGGGATTGGTCTGAAGCCCAAAAAAGAAAGGAAGTTCCGCATGCAAGATCATGTATTGCGTTCTTCCCAACCCAAACTAAGACATTATCCCATTCCACTACCCTTTTCAAGCTGCTTTTTGTAAATGATATGTAAGTCAGCTTTGCTTTTATAATTAAAAAGACCATTAGGCTTGATCACATGAGCTTTTTTGTCTTGTCGTAATGTATGTGGTGCTTGCCTGTTTTTTTTGTTTATTTAAAGCTTTATTTTAGCAATATAAAATGTTTTCGGGAAGTATTCAGACCCCTTGACTTAAAAAATTTTATTAAAAAAATGTATGTTACAGCCTTATTCTACAAAGGATTAAATTAGTTTTCCCTCATTAATCTACACGTAATACCCCATAATAACAAAGCCAAAACAGGTTTATAGACATTTTTGCAAATTTACAATAAAATAAAATAAAACGGATTAATGTTTACATATGTATTCAGACCCTTTATTCAGTACTTTGTTGAAGCCCCTTTGGCAGCGATTACAGCCTCGAGTCTTCTTGGGTATGACGCTGCAAGCTTGGCACTCCAGTATTTGGTGTGTTTCTCCCATTCTTCTCTGCATATCCTCTCAAGCTCTGTCAGATTGGATGGGGAGCATCGCTGCACAGCTGTTTTCAGCTGTTCAATCAGGTTCAAGTCCGGGCTCTGGCTGGGCCACTCAAGGTCATTCAGAGACTTGTCCCAATGCCACTCCTGTGTAGTCTTGGCTGTGTGCTTAAGGTCGTTGTCCTGTTGGAAGGTGAACCTTCCAGACGGCCAGCTCTAGAAAGAGTCTTGGTGGTTCCAAACTTCTTCCATTTAAGAATGATTCAGGCCAGTGTGTTTTTGGGGACCTTCAATGCTGCAGAATCTTTTTGGAACCTTTCCCCTGATCTGTGCCTCGACACAATCCCGTCTCAGAGCTCAATTCCTTCGACCTCATGGCTTGGTTTTTGTTCTGACATGCATTGTCAGCAGTGGGACCTTATATAGACTGGTGTGTGTGCCTTTCTAAAGTATGTCCAATCAATTGACTTCACCACAGGTGTACTCTAATCAAGTTGTAGAAACATCTCAAGGATGATCAATGGAAACTGGATGCACTTGAGCTCAATTTCGAGTCTCTTAGCAAAGGGTCTGAATACTTATGTAAATAAGGTATTTCTGTTTTTTTATGTTTTAATACATTTCTAAACATTTCTAAAAAAACAAAAAAAATGTGCTTTGTCATTATAGGGTATGGTGTGTAGATTGATGAGGGGGAAAAAAACAATTGAATCAGTTTTGGCTGTAACAAAATATGGAAAAAGGGTCTGAATACTTTCCGAATGCACCGTATGTCATTGAGGGGGGAATCGGATCCTTTTCTTTTCTCCGTAGGTGCTTAACATAACAACAGGTTGTGTTGGACAGAGTCATTCATATAGATATAGAGGTCTTTAGAGCCTTTCTGCCTTCCTGATTTCTGTAACCATTATCTAATCTGTGCAATATTGACATAAACTCAGAACCACTTGTTTTGCAAATATGGTCCTGTTTTATCATTTGCTGTTCTGATCAATGGCCAGTTCATTACCTCTTGTCATATTTAATATGCAGCTTAATATTATGTTTGTATTTATAAAAATTAAAATATTGTAGTAAGATGGTCACGCTACAATAAAACAAAATTACAATATGCCTATATCTTAAAAAAAAAAAAACTGCCATGATATTTACAGTGCCTTCAGAAAGTATTCATACCCCTTAATCCAGATTTTGTTGCTTTGCAGCCTGAATTCAAAATGGATTACATTTTTTGGAAATGAAATACAGAAATATATAATTTACATAAGCATTCACACCCCTGAGTCAATACATGTTAGAATCACCTTTTGGCAGCGATTTACAGCTTTGAGTCTTCCTGGGTAAGTCGCACACCTGGATTGTACAATATTTGCACTTTTTAAAAAATTCTTCAAGCGCTGTCACTTTGGTTGGTGATCATTGTTATTTTCAAGTCTTACCATAGATTTTCAAGTAAATTTAAGTCAAAACTGTAACTAGACCACTCAGGAACACTCAATGTCATCTTGGTAAGTGACTCTGCAGTGTATATTTGTCTTGTATTTTAGGTTATTGTACTGCTGAAAGGTGAATTTGTCTCCCAGTGTGTGTTGGAAATGCTTCAAAAAGGTGTCACATCGTTGGTTCTAATTGGACATGTGAGAGTGATAAATTGTACGATGTACAAGCGGGTTGCATCTCAACTTATTCCGTCCAAATAAAACCAAGTCTGATGGTCATTTTATGGATGCTGTAGTCTTGTTTTAATCCGACGTCTAGAATTTGAGCTAGGTTTGGGCAATTATGCTAATGCTAACCACTTTGTGAAAAATCCGGCATGTGTTTCTCCGTAACGGCTGAACGGATCATGTCGAGTGTGTGTGTGTCGAGTGTGTTGTGTACTTTCACGTTTATTTGCAAAGTTTCATCGACGTTGGTGTCATATTAGCTTAGATATGATGGTAGGAAGATTGCAATTTAACGTTGAGCATCAATCAATTAATCCCTACTCAAAATATATAACATACTTCAAATAAAAATCATAGCTCTGTGTTTTTCACTGCAGTGTTAGAGATGACCCAGTGGGCTGTGTGGTCTATATTTGCCCCTGAAGGGATAATGTTTTGAAGTGATGAATTGAATCTGTCCTTTGCTCTTCCCCCTTGTAGGTGGAGGAGACCCAATACGCGGTGGACCAGAACCAGCTGAAGGAGTACTTCCCCATGGAGGTTGTGACCCGGGGCCTGCTGGACATCTACCAGGAGTTGCTGAACCTCACCTTTGACCTGGTGGAGGGGGGCGCCCCCGTGTGGCACGACGACGTCACCCTCTACTCCGTCAAGGACCGCACCACGGGCACGGTGGTGGGCCAGTTCTACCTGGACCTCTTCCCACGGTGAGTCGGAGGAAAACGGAAGAGATTGAAAAGGGCAGAGGATTTTAAAGATGGCCGCATACAATTAGTTATGTATGATGATTGTTTTGATATAACCATCTTTTTTTAAATGAGGATTTTAATAGTTTTTGGGGGGGAAAGTCTTTATTTCATTGCTCTGAATTTGTCTACAGCAATTGAAACAGAGAAGAGTCCACCTTTTCCTTCTCCACATTATGGGGGAGACAATAAAATAAAAATGTTTAGCCAGTCATGGTGGTTGTGTATAACCCTTCCCAGCGAGGGGAAGTACGGCCACGCGGCCTGCTTTGGCCTGCAGCCCGGCTGTCTGCTGTCGGACGGGACCCGGCAGATGGCGGTGGCGGCCATGGTGGCCAACTTCAGCAAGCCCACGGCCGACGCCCCCTCCCTGCTGCAGCACGACGAGGTGGAGACCTACTTCCACGAGTTTGGCCACGTCATGCACCAGCTCTGCGCTAAGGTGTGTGTGTGGTGTCATTGCTACTATAGAGTATACATTGTTGTGTAATTCCTAAGCACTGAAATTAATGTTTGACTGAGTAAAGGCATTTTAGTGTGATGGTTAATATATTTCCTGCTCTCAATACGTCATTGGCTATTTAATACCTGTAAAATCAACCTAAAACACGTTTGTAAGCAGTGACTTTTTTCCAGTTTTAATACCTGAGAGCACAGTGTACTCCATCAATGACCATTCACTATAAAATCTATATTTAATATGGTATAGAAAATGGAATCAAACCTATATGAACACCAAAATAATATATCCCTCCCCTTTCCTGTCCAGTTTGATGTCTAACAGTAGTTCTACCACAGGATGCGGGGATTAACAGATGCATGTGTCTCTCCACCTCTGCTGCTCCAAGGCGGACTTTGCCATGTTCAGCGGGACACACGTGGAGCGGGACTTTGTGGAGGCACCGTCCCAGATGCTGGAAAACTGGGTGTGGGAGAAGGAGCCCCTGCAGCGCATGTCCAAACACTACAAGACGGGTGCCCCAATCCCTGACGACCTGCTGGACAAACTCATGAAGTCCCGCTTGGCCAACACGGGTGGGTCACCATGAAACAACACCCTGGCTCTTTCATAGAACACCCAGCTTAATAACACCTTTTACACCAGTGCCGGTGTTTAGGTTACTGGGCAGTGGTCACCAACACGACTCCTGAAGAGCTACTGGGTTAAGATGCTTCAGTGTGTTAACCCTCTCCCTCCCATGCAGGTCTGTTTAACCTGCGTCAGATCGTACTGGCCAAAATGGACCAGGCCTTACACACCAAGAATGGGCTGGACCCGGCCGAGGAGTACGCCCGGCTGAGCCAGGAGATACTGGGCGTGCCTGCATCCTCAGGTCAGAGACAACCTCAACCAATGGGCCATAGCACTATCACAGCTGTAGTTTGGTAGCCTGTTCCCAGATCTGTTTGTGCAGTCTTGCCAACTCCTTTAGTTATTGTCCGTTTTTAACAAATCCTTTTTTTTTTCTTCGCCATTGTGCCCATAGGAACCAACATGCCAGCCACATTTGGCCACCTGGCAGGTGGTTACGATGCCCAGTACTACGGTTACCTCTGGAGCGAGGTCTACTCCATGGACATGTTCTACGCCCGCTTCAAGCAGGAGGGCATCATGAACCCCAAGGTTGGCACAGCTAGTTATTTACAATGCTGTTTTTACACCTGACCTTCCGCTCTTATCAAGTAGTTGGTATCAGGCGTCGTTGGTTCTTGATGCTAGTGAGCAGTGACTGCCTGCAGCCCTCCAGAACTGGAGCCATGTAGTTTGACTGGCCTTTTTGAACTCCAAATGATTTCACCATGGCAAAAATGTCATTGTTGTCAGCTTCAATGGTCATCTGCTTGATGCTGATGAAATACATTTCCATCTCTTCTAGGTGGGGCAGGACTACAGAAACTGTATCCTAAAGCCCGGAGGCTCGGAGGACGCTGAAATTATGCTCAAGAACTTCCTCGGGAGGGAGCCAAAGCAAGAAGCTTTCCTTCTGAGCAAAGGATTAACGGTAGAGCTGGAGGCAGACACTCCATGTGCCTGTTGACCAATCAGAACCAGCTCAGTGTAAACGCCCACCCCAACCAATCATACACTTAGGACACGGGCACAAGGGACATACATGTTCTAGAAAAAACAATGAAAACAAGAATTGATGCATGCTATTTCACCCTTTTGTGCTGTGTTTTTTTTAAGTTTTTTTTTTTTATGTTTTAAACTATTGTATGCAAGTAAGGTTGAACAAAATACATTAAGAATTGACTTGACCCATTTGTCACCTTCTGTCAGTTTTCTCATAATAAGTAGCTCTTAAGGGGTTTCAAACTTATTTTGTTAATTTTATACTAAGACGTTCACGGGCCGCATTAAAACAGCTCTTAGGCCGCATTTGGGTCTTAGGCCGCATGTTTGAGGCCCTGATATGCAGCCAGTATCATATAGATTCAGTATCCTTTCTGGTGAAACAAGGCGTAATACTGTGTCTCATTAGTATTACATAAGACTAACTCCCCTGAGAATGAGTCTGTAGCCTTGAAGTACACTCGCTGCCATAAAGCTGTTACAACGCTAGTCATCGTGGTTGTATAGCAGTAGTACATTCCAAATGAAGTATAACCTCGTATTACAAAGATTTTGTTAGGTGTTTTTGTTAGGTGTTTTTTTTAACTTGCACTTCCAGGAATATTGTCGCAGATGTTGTTGCCAGTCCTAGCCAGAGGCAAACTCAGGCTTGACTCACTTTATAAGCTCTGTAGTTAAATACCCTGATGATCAAATGAACTCCAGGGATTTTCCTGTCGTGTTCTGAGGATTTCGTTTGGTAAAATGGAGCCCGTGTCAAATCAGCTTAAGGGTAGTACAGTACTGGGGAACAAACATCATGATGTATGGTCAGGGTAATGAGCTGGAATGCCTAATCATTCTGAAAATTAAGTACATTAATACAATATCTCAGATCTCTAACTTATTTGAGAGGCAAGCAACTATAACCAGGTTATACTTCTGTATGAAGCTTTTCTGAAATATCTTATTTCTATTAAGTATAAATAATGGGATATTTCAGAAAAGCTTCATGAAGCATTAAATAAATGTTATGCTTAAGTATAATCCAAAGCTACCCTTGTGTTGCAGAATATTCTTAAGTGTTCCCACGATAAAATAAAAGCTCCGTTTCTGAGATTTCTGATAATTGATTTGTTTAGTGGCATCAAGCCCGTCGGCTCCTAAAAGTGCTTGGTGAATGCTACAGTCTGATAAGTTGAAACCAATGACTGTATATTAAAACACTCTATTAGTCTTGCCCCTTCTCCCCCATGTCATTAAAGGTGAGCCTCAGCTGCAAGGCAACAGCCAACTCCCTCTTCTCCTTTCCTTACCCTAAGGGACTTCCAGTCCCAGGAAGGCACCATTCGTAAACAAAGGCCCTGCTCCAATACTTTGAAAGGGCATCCTACCTTCCTCCCCTCAATGCAATCACTGACTGGGTGGGGGAGAGCTATTTTAGAGAAACCTTGGCTTTCACCTACCCGCTAGTGTTACACCGGTGATTACCTCAAGGAAAAGAGGAACGAAGGGTGCAATTTGAAAGTATTTGAACAGGGCCCAAGGTTGTCTTGGAGAGCTTGATCTCCAAGGATATGACAAATAGGATTCAACGGGAGAGGGGGAAAAAACATTCAGGTGTGTATCTCGCATCTAATTTCACTTTGCAACATGAAGCACAAGGAACAAGTGGCAATTGGATTGGATGCTTAAATAATGATCTAAAAACTGTAACACAAGTACATGCTTACAGTCAGAATAGATAAGTCTGCTCACATGCTTCTCTGATGACTTTTGGAAGCTGAGCAATTATTGCGGGTCATTGTGAGATGAGAGGGAGGTTTTAGCCTGGGACAGTGCTAGGTGAGGAGGACCATGGCATCGCCAAGAGGAGCACTCATGGAGGTTCTCAAAGGCCAGGCAACTGAAGGACTGAAGCTCAGGTCCAACGTGGTCCGAGTCTTTGTCAGCTCCACATTTACAGGTGGGTGTATTTTCATGATGGCATTGGGCTCAGTATTTTCATAATGGTATGGGTTCAGTATTTTCATTGTAACATGGGCTCAGCCCTGCGTTATAACACAAGGCATATACAGTTGCGGCCAAATATATTGGCACCCTTGAACATAAATAATTTCCTATTTCTCCTAAAATAAGTTGAAATTGAAGAAAACCTTTGGTCCCCACACCTTATTGGATTTTCAACATTGCATAACCAGTTTTATTTTTGTAAACTTAAAATAGAAAATGAAGACACATGGCATTGACAAAATGATTGGCACCCTGGAGCTAGTATTTGGTTGCACAGCCTTTGGCCAAGATAACTTCAGACAAACTCTTCTTGTAGCCATCAATGAGCTTGCTGCACCTTTCCACGGATTCTTCCATATTTGAGGGGTACCCTCCACCAACTGCTGTGTTCAGCTCTTGCTATAATTTATGGATGTGATTCAGATCTGGCCACACCAGAACAGTCCAGCATCTCTCTTTGAACCATTTTTGATGTGTGCACCCTATGAGATGGTTTATTATGAAACACGGGACTGCTCTGGAGTGACCATCGAAGAGTCCGGATCAGATGATGATTATTATTTATTATTTTAAGGTTTTACTTGTACAGGTTTTTTCCTCATTGAGATAACATCTATTTTTCAAGAGGGACCTGGTCCAATAGCAGCAGGGGGAACAAAGCATACACTGTCACAACATGAAACAAAACTATAGACACACATACAGTACAACAATTACATGTTACGTTAAAAAACACACAAATGTCTTGACTAAAAAACTGTTGTCCTAAAGACAATTACACTCTTCTATGATATTTACATATAAACTCCACCAACAAGACTAGATAATCATATGTTTCCATGTTCAGGAGAGAGTGCCAGGACCTGAGTAACTAAAACTATTTCTACCAAAACCTGTTCTAATTCTTTGTACTGTTAAAAGCAAATGAGAATGGGACCGTAATTTATATTTATTTACCGACCTGATTAAAAAAGAACAGAGAAAATATTATCTTACCCAATATGACCTTATATATCAGTGTATACCAGTGTTTAAGCAAGGTCAATGACGACGAGCCAACAGCGCTGTAGAGATCACAATGATGTGTAAGATGTTTTTGATTCGTAATGAACCTGAAGACCGCATGATATACTGAATCCTTGGCCTCCAGAGAAAAACAGCCCTTATGCCGGTAATAAAAACCTATTCTCAGCTTGAGCTTCCTTATCAAGTTCTCCACATGAACAGTGAAGCTCAGCTTGTCATCAACCCACACACCCAAATGTTTGTACACTTTGACTTGCTCTATAGTATGCCCAGGCAATGTAGCAATGACATGATTATTAACATGCCTGGCATTTTAAAATACCAGTCATTTTGTTTTACCTGAATTCAGAACCAGCTTTAAATCATACAGATTCTGTTGTATGATGTTAAATGCTCTTTGGGCATTTTCAAAAGCTAAAGGTAAACTACTATCACTTGAATAAAGAACAGTATCATCTGCATAAACTGAGCATCTGCTGTTTCAATATAATCCCCAATGTTGTTGATATACAAAATGAACAACAGTGGGCCAAAAATAGAACCTTGCAGAACACCTGAGCGCAACTCTTTGGACTCAGATTTACAACCATCCGCCATTACACATTGTCTACGATTTGATAGGGAATTTATAAACCAATCTAGACCATGACCAGTAATTCCACAACATTTTAACCTTTGCACTAACACAGCATGGTCCACAGTGTCAAATGCCTTTGACAAATTAATAAAGACACACAATGTAACTTCTTGTCAAGAGCACAGTGGATGTCATTTAAAACCTTCAGTGTTGCTGAAACAGTGCTGTGGCCAGATCTAAAGCCTGATTGCAAGATGATTAAGATGTTATTTTCTTGGAGGTAGGCCTTCAGCTGCCTACTAAAGACGGCAATACCTTAGACAGTGCAGACACATTTTATATGGGTCGATAGTTGTCAAGTAGCGAAGGATCTCCACCTTTCAGGAGAGGCAGTACAAAAGCAGATTTCCATAACTTGGGGATTTCCTTAACATCAAGCATAAGGTTAAAAATACATGCTAAGGGGGAGCAATGATGCCTGCAGCTAGGTGTAGGAAACTAGGGTCTAGATCATCAGGGCCAGGGGATTTTTTTTCTATCAATTTATTTCAGGGCTTTACACACTTCTGAAACAGAGAAGGATGAAAAGGGAACCTGGCGATGGAGAGCACAGGGGTGTCAGGTAAATTCATAGGGGGCTCAATTATACCTTTGACCTTTTCAAATAAACTGCCTGCATCTAGAAAATGCTGATGTAAGGCTTTCACAATGGAGGTTCTCTCAGTTACAATCTGTGTGTCTTCCAACAATTGTTTTGGAAGCTTGTGTATCTTTTTTGCACTCCAAACCATTCACTACTTGCCAAAAATTTGGATGGATTATTTGAATTACCTGAAGTAGATTTCAGGTAGTGGTCTGCTTTCAATTTACGAATCATAGCCACACCCGTATTTCGAAGACGTATCACGTCCATAACTTATGGTGAGAGCTGAAAACAGCAGTTGGAGGGTATCCCTCAAACATTGAAGAATTAAAAGAACTTTGCTGCTGAAAGTGGGGAAATATGCCAGTAGAATGGTGCAGCAATCTCATTAGTAGCTCCATAAAAGCATTTGGTTGGCAGTTATCTAGGCCAAAGGCTGTGCAACCAAGCTCCGGAGTGCCAATAACTTTGTCCATGCATTTGTCTCTATTTTCTAAATTAAAACTTAAGTTTACAAAATACAATTGGTTCTGCAATGTTGAAAATCCAATAACAAATGTGGAGACAGTTTTTTTCGATGGCAACTTATTTTAAAATAAATAATGAATTATTTAAGAAAAGTGCAATGGTGCCAATATATTTGGCTGCAACTGAATTTATCAGAGATGTGATTATTCCTTATTTAGCAGATGCTACATCATCACTACAACGGCCCAGCCATTATATCTGTTTTGAAAGAATCATATCCCGAATTTGCAGGGGCGCAACTTTGGTTTTAGAAGTTGGGAGGACATAACAATCTACCCGACTGCTCAGAGGTGTCCGCATGGTCCTGAAGCACACCGTTGCCTCGTTTTGTATCACATTCCAAGTAAACTGGGGTGGGGGGGATGAAATTTCAGAATGTGGGATCCTGTCCCCAGTGAAAGTTGCGCCCCTGCTAATTTTTAATCTTTCGGTGAATATCCTTGTGTTTAGTTTTGGGTAACACTGAAAACCTGGTGTGTTTTCTGACCTGATGTGACCGTTGGCAGATATGAGCAGTGAAAGAAATGCCTTATTGGACAAAACTTATCCTGAACTTCAAGCTTTTTGTCAGAGTCTGGGCTTAGTGTTTGAGGTGAGTAGCAGTACATTACGGGCCGCCATCGGACACATGCCAATTAATTCTAATTTCATATGAATTCGGAGATCATTATTCGGAGAAGTGTGATGTTAGTGTTGTTGGAGGACCTTCTGTATTTAGTTCTTTATCCCTGAAGGTTGTGGATATGAGATGGGGTCTCCAGGATGCAATTGCTGTGGACCACATGACCACAGAACTGTGTCTTCAGGAAATCGAGGCTTGCAGGAAAGTATCCGTAGGACCAAGTTTCATTGTAAGTGTTGTTCAATACTGTTCCTCTAGCACAGGGGTCCAACTCCCGAACCTGGAGAGCTACAGGCTTTTCTTCTAACCCATGACATGAAATAACCCAGACTGAAAACTGATAATTTGAAACCTGTATCCCAACGTTTGTTCCACATTGGTTCAATGTAATTCCATTGAAATGATGCGCAAACAATGTTGATTCAACCAGTGTACCCAGTGGGATGTAAGTGCTGTCTGCTGTGCTGGATCAAAAACCTGCACACCCACTAGCTCGCCAGGACAGGAGTTGGAGAACCCTGCACAAATGTTAATTGGCTCTTCTTTTCCTTGAATTCAATGGTTCTTGAAATATATAATTCCAGCAGGGTGTAATGTGTTTTAATTTAATTTGATTCGATATGTCTCCCTTGTTCTCAAGGCTCTGCTGGGGAACCGGTATGGCCACCGCCCTATCCCCCGTGTCCTCCCAGGAAAACAATTTGAGGTGCTGCTGTCCAAGCTACCACAGGACCAGGTGGGGCTTCTCCACCAATGGTTCAGGAAAGACAACAATGCTGTTCCGCCTGTCTACGTTCTTCAGCCAATCACAACTCTGTTGCCCCACTACAATGACCTTCAGCCTGAGAGAAGGCCGCTGCAGGATGACAGTGTCATTTCCTGGCGCTACACAGAGGCTCGATTATTGCAGCTCCTACGCACTGCGGCCGTGCAGGCTGAAAAAGACGGGGATATAACGGTTGAACAAAAACACCAGTTCTTCAAATCTGGTCAGAGCTTGCCAATGTCTTGGACCAGTCATGTTAGAATAGGAGCAAGCTAAAAACCTGTTATGTTCTGCCTTGTGATGTGTAGACAAGTGTTGCTAGATTCAGTCTTGGTGGCTTTCTAGTTACATTTCCACTTAAACTACTATTTATTCGCAATGACTTGGTAGCTTATTTGCTCATTAGCTGTAACTTATTGTAGAAAATCCACATTTTGTAGAACCAATCAACCCATTTTCTGGTGTTCTCCCTCCTCCATAGTGGCGGAGCATGAGATAGAGGAGGGTCTGCGAATTCCAGATGGGGACGAGAGCGAGCCCTCCGCCATCCTCTTCGTGCGGGAGCTACCTCACTTGCGTAAGAAGGACGGCCCGAAGCGGCTGGCCCAGTACATGGATGTGACGGCTGATGGCCTGCTGGATACCGAGGCTCAGGAACTCCTCTCGGGCCTCAAGTCGCGTCTCTTCGCTGCCTCGCCGGGCATGCTCAACCTGCACAGTGTGGAGTTGTGCAAGGGAGCCATCGAGCCCAGCTGCAAGGAGCATGCCCAGTACCTGGAAAGCCTCTGCGAGCAGCTCGTGTCCCAGACGAAGGCCCGCATTGCCAGGAGGGTTGGTGCTGGTTCATCAGTGGAGGCTGGTGAAGTGAGGACGAATGGGGCAAGAGGAGGAGATGCAAGTCAGAGAAAGAGGGAAGAGGACAGTGGTTGGCTGCTCCAGGAGCTTAGTCACCACATGGCTTTGAGTGCCGGGAAGTGTTCAGGCGTATTTCGCGGCAGGGAGGGGCTCCTTGGGAAGATCTGCCTGGCCATGTGGGAGCACACCAACACCTGCCACACGCCCCTGGTGGTGCATGGGCCACCAGGTGTGGGCAAGACAACGCTGCTCTGCAAGCTGGCACAGGAGATGCGTGGCCTCCTGGACCCCAGGGCTGTGGTGGTGCTCAGGTTGCTGGGGACGTCGGCAGAGAGCTCCGACCTGGGCCGTGTCCTCCAGAGTGTCTGTTTCCAGATCTGCTCTGTGTTCAGTTTGTCACCTCCCACCCCAATAACAGCACACACGAGTGAGGACCTGGTGAGGTTTTTCCATGGCCTTCTAGCTGAGGTGTCGGAGCGAGGAGACACACTTCTTCTGATACTAGACTCCTTGGACCAATTGTCCTCCGCCACCCAGGGCCAGAACCTCCACTGGCTACCCAAAGACATCCCCCCCAATGTCCATTTGGTGGTGTCCACCGCAGATACGGGCTCTCCAGTTTTGGCTAACCTTCGGAGAACAGTCGAGGTGCCGGGAAATTTCTTTGAAGTAGAACCCCTATCATGTGACCAGGGTAGAGAGATCATGAATGCCTACATGAGGGAAGCGCAACGAAGTCTGACTCCAGAACAGTGTGAAGTGGTACTGTGTAGCTTTCAGCTGAGTGGAAATCCTCTGCATCTGAAGCTACTGCTGGACATGGCCAGGCGATGGGCGTCCTATACACCCGTGACTGACCTGGCCCTGAGCAGTAGTGCACAGGAAGTGATGTCACAGCTACTCCAGACCCTTGAGGAGAGGCATGGGAAGCAACTGGTTGGCGCAGCTTTGGGATATATTGTTTCTGCTAGGTGAGGTGTTCGTGTACACACACAGATGCACAGTCCACAGGAGGCTTGTGAGGGGAGGACGGCTCAATAATAATTGAATGATATCAAACACTTGTGTTTGATGTGTTTGATTCCATTTATTTCCATTCAAGACATTATTATGAGCACATCCTCCACAATTAAGGTGCCACCAGCCACCTGTGACGCACATACACACGCCCACACACACCTGGTGCATTAACCGACAATACAACATTGATATTTCAATCAATAGACCACTGGAATATCAAGCCAGTCATACTTTAACCTACAGACAATCCACATGACAAATTCCCAGATCAAAAGCTGCCGTACCCCCCCCCCCCCCTTATCATACATTGGGGTTAGACACGGAAAAATCCATCCTTCTATTTATAATGATTTCTTTTCCAAATGATTATTACTCATTCTGTTCTCCAGGGGTAGTCTATCAGAGGCAGAGCTGCGTGATATCTTGTCCCTTGATGACAATGTCCTGGCTGAAGTCTACCAGTACTGGCTTCCCCCCAACCACTCCCTCATCCGCCTCCCCCCTCTACTGTGGGTGCGCCTCAGGCACGACTTGGGAGAACTCCTCGTGGAGGGACAGGCCAATGGCGTCACGGTGCTCGACTTCCACCACAAGTAAAGATCCTCTCTATATATCTAAGCCCAACAGGTTTAGGGGCTGGGGTTCCAAACCCAGATTAAGCCAATTGTTTTTGCTAAAACTCTATTTTAATAATGTACATTTTCCATTGAGCATGCTTCCAGTCCAGTAGTAGACAATACTTCTTGTATTGATCTGCTTATGGCAGAACTTCCAATCCTGTACTTTGTCTGTGCAATTTAATATGGTAATAGGCTGTTGACTGAAACTGTGCGAGAGAGGTACCAGAGGTCAGAGCAGCAGGCTGACAGACACAGGGTCCTTGCTGAGTACTTCTTGGGTAGCTGGAGCCAAGGCCGATTCAAAGCTGTCCTCCTACCCCCACTGACGACCACATTGGACGCTGACCGCAAGGTAACAGAATGATGGGATTTCAGTTCAGTTTCCTATGATGACATAGAATGGCACCTCAAAGAACCCTTAGATGTGTTTTCAATAATAATCGGTGTACTCCTCTAGTCATTACAGTGTAAAATACAAGGGTCAACTCAGATAGTCCTTGTAGCCATTTTGTTAGCTATTTAGCAGCCTTATTGCTTGGGGGATAGAAGCTGTTCAGGAGCCTGTTGGTGTCAGACTTGATTCACCGGTACCGCTTGCCTTGCGGAAGCAGAGAGAACAGTCTATGGCTTGAGTGGCTGGAATCATTAACAATTTTCCTGGCCTTCTTTTTTACACCGCCTGATGTAGAGGTCCAGGATGGCAGGGAGCTCGGCCCCAGTGATGTACTGAGCTGTCCGCACCGCCCTCTGTAGCGCCACGCAAACAAGGCCTTAGCACCTCAAAAGAGTGACGGCCATGATTTGCAAACCAAGTGCAAAAGGATTTTAGCGGTTGAATCACGCGAACATGTCTGCAGTCAGACAGACGTCCACCAGGGTGGTCAACTAAAACAGACTTCCACGAACAAACGGCAGATGAATAGTAGATCAACGTTCTGTGCGATGTGTGTGTGTGTGTGTGTGGTCCATTTGAGCTGGATAAAGGTCTCTGACCCTCAGGGCCTTTTTTTAGAGGGAGCACAATACACAAAAAAATATCACAGTAAATAAGAACTGAAATTAAGGAAGAACAATTGATAGAGATGCACAAGAGGACATGTTTTTCATTTAATGAAATGGACGGTTGCTTTTGATACTACCTTGAAGCTAACCGGACGTGTTTCCATAGTGAAAATGTTTCCGCGGGTTAGTTGTGTTGTGTTGAATCATTAACGTACACCTGTCTACTCTCTCCCCTGGCATGTTGCCAAGGTGCCCCCTCAGCCTCTGTGGTTCGCTGAAGGAGTGGCAAATGTCAAAAAGCTGCAGGAGCTGCCCTACCACCTCCTCCACGCAGGCCTCTGGGAGGAGCTGCGCCAGGAGGTCATAGGTAAGGCCACAGTGCAAAAGTCAATGGTGGGAAGAGCCAATACTGGTAGACAGGCTTGGCTGATTTGAATTCTCTTATTGTTGATGACAGGAAGTTGTCTTACTGTGTATGATGATGTCATATTACGAAGTCTACCTTTAAGCTGCGACTCTTTGCCCCACAGGCAGTAGTGAGTGGCTGTACTGTAAGACTCTGACCTGTGGCGTGGCCAGTGTCATTGAGGACCTGACCCTCTGCACCAAGCTCATGGACTGCCCTGAGACTCAACTGATCCGAGAAACTTTCATTCTCCTCAAGCCCACCCTGGACTTTCTAGATGGACAGATGGGTCAGATGGGTCAGGGGGGGTGGTATCGTAGTCGAGTGTTACATGTTCAATTAATGCACGTTCTGTTGGGTTTAAATCTGCCCGGTTTCAGGTAAAGTAGCTGGATCACTATTTCACATATTTACGAGCGATGCAACAACAACCAAAAAAATTCATAGATCAAAAGAGTGCTAACTGTAGGATAGGTTATTGATGACTCTCGTCCCTCTGGCTTGAACCAGAAATATTGACATTATACTTGGATGGGTGGGTGGTTGGGTGATACTGTATCAGGAGAGCCTTCTCTTCACACTGTTTCACCAACTATCTCACTCTGTTCTAATACTATGTTTCCTCTCCAAAGACCCCCCCCTCTTCTACACAGAGGTCTTGGCCAGGCTCCACTCCTTCGCTGAGATGTACCCTTCACTGATAGGACGACTCTGCTGCCAGTGTCACGACTGGCTCTCGTGCTGTCCCGACCCCATCCTTGTCCCCAAGTGCACCTTCCTCCAGCCTCCAGGGGGAGCGCTAAAGACGACGCTTGCTGGTTTCCAGAAAGGTTTGTACACATAGTGCAGGAGTTGCCTGTTCATTTCAATTGAGCCCAGGAGTAGGATGAAGTAGCCAGCAGATGCTGATCTAATGTCAGTCTGTATTTCACATCTCCAATGGTTAAAGTTAGGATATGGCATGGGTAAGCTGATCTTACATCTGTGCTTAAGAACAGCTTCTTGTCTTGTCTGTTTGAAGGGGTCACAGCTCTGGATATTTGCCCAGAGAGAGGGATCCTGCTGGCAGGCTCAGAGGACGGGAAGGTGATTGCCTGGGACCTCAATGATCTAGAGGTCATCCAAACCTTAGTGGGACACACAGGTGAGGGCCAGGGTGTGTGTGTGTGCGTGTATTTCTAAGGAAAGGTATTTGAGTTTGTAATTAATCACTGTCAAGCGTATCCACATTCTGCTTATTCTTGCAAATGATTTCTCTGTGTGTCTACTTATTTATGCTCTTCAGCTAAGGTGCTATCAGTGAGAGTGATTGACAGCGGCGCTCACTGTCTCTCATTGGCTGCTGACGGGAGTCTGAGGAAGTGGAGCCTGTTGAGTGGCAGGCAGCTGTACTGTACCCAGGAGGCGGTGTCCATTAACTCCTTACCTTCCACCACACACATCCATGTGTCTGAGGAGAGGGCGCTTGTCTTCACTCACTCTGGAGGCCAGGTATGACATACATGTGAAGGGGTTAATTGTCTTCTATCAAATACATTTTCTTTGAGGAGTTTTCCTTCAAATGCACCTTTTCAATCATTCTGTTAACCAACCTTTTTTATATTTACAGTATGTACTCCCCAAAAATATTATAATCTGTAACGCTTCTGCTTTACCTGCAGGTGAAAGTATGGCATCTTAACACAACAGAACTACTCTTCCAAGTCAAAGATACCGGTGTCTCCATTATTCTTGGATTTTTGAACGGAATGGTCGTCTCCCTCTCAGACGGAGGACTTGTCACATTTTCCCACCCATCCGCCGAGGACAAGACAGCGCAGATACATTTGGAAAAATCTTCACATAGTTTGACCCTGACGGCAACCCTTACACTGCAAAGAAATGGCAGACTACTTATAGCATCCAAGGAGGGCTTCCTCTATCAGGTACAGATTGTCAAAACATGTCCTGGAGGAGGATGATTCAATTTTCTATTAGATAGACTCTATTTCTGATTTTAATGGCATAATTGGTTTCTCATCGCATTCTGTTCGACCATCTGTCATTTATAGGTTTCCAGCACGGTACAGGGCAGACAGTCACAGTGGACTCTGAGACAGACAGTCACAGAGCTTCCAGTCTGTGCAACCTTCCTCTCCGCCTCAGATGACGAAAGGATACTTTTGGCAGGTAGCAGTACTACAGTACAGGAGGACTTTAGGAGGAACCCCATGAATGGCATTGACACTATGTAGCCTACCTCTGTGTCTTTCACGTTTCATTCCCATATGGGCCACATACAGTGCATTCGGTAAGTATTCAGACCCCTTTACTTATTCCACATTTTGATACAATACAGCCTTATTCTAAAATGTATTTAAATAGTTTTTTTCCCTCATCGATTTACACACTACACCATAATGACAAAACAAAAACAGTTTTTTGTAAATGTTTGTAAATGTGTGGCTGTGTGCTTAGGGTCGTTGTCCTGTTGGAAGGTGAACCTCCGCCCCAGTCTGAAATCCTAAACACTCTGGAGCAGGTTTCCATCGAGGATCTCTCTGTACTTTGCTCCATTCATCTTTCCCTTGATCGTGACTAGTCTCCCAGTCCCTGCTGCTGAAAAACATCCCCACAACATGATGCTGCCACCACCATGCTTCACCGTAGGGATGGTGCCAGGTTTCCTCCAGACATGACACTGGGTATTCAGGCCGAAGAGTTCAATCTTGGTTTCATCAGACCAGAGAATATTGTTTCTCATGGTCAGTGTCCTTTAGGTGCTTTTTGGCAAACGTGCCTTTTACTGAGGAGTGGCTTCTGTCTGGCCACTCTACCATAAAGGCCTGATTGGTGGAGTGTTGCAGAGATGGTTGTCCTTCTGAAAGATTCTCCCATTTCCACAGAGGAACTCAGGAGCTCTTTCAGATTGATCATCAGGTTCTTGGTCATCAAACTGAACAAGGCCCTTCTCCCCCGATTGCTCAGTTTGGCTGGGCAGACAGCTCTAGGAAGAGTCTTGGTGGTTCCAAGCTTCTTCCAATTAAGAATGATGGAGGTCGCTGTGTTCTTGGGGACCCTTCAAAGCTGCAGACATGTTTGGGTACCCTTCCCAAGACCTGCGCCTTGACACAATCCTGTCTCGGAGCTCTACGGACAATTCCTTCGACCTCATGGCTTGGTTTTTGCTCTGACATGCACTGTCAGCTGTGGGATCTTATATAGACAGGTGTGTGACTTTCCAAGACATGTCCAATTAATTTAATTTACCACAGGTGGACTCCAATCAAGTTGTAGAAACGTCTCAAGGATGATCAATGGAAACAGGATGCACTTGAGCTCAATTTCGAGTCTCATAGCAAAGGGTCTGAATACTTATGTAAATAAGGTATTTCTGTTTTTTTATAAATCAGCAAAATTGTCTAAAAACCCGTTTTTCGCTTTGTCATTATGGGGTGTTGTGTGTAGATTGATGAGGGAAAAAACATATTTAATCCATTTTAGAATAAGGCTGTAACATAACAAAATGTGGAAAAAGTCCATTTGTTTGAATACTCTCCGAGTGCACTGTATAGCCTGGTCCTAGATCAGTTCATGTTGTCTTGCTGACTTCTTGACTATAGGATTTAGCAAGACCGCACAAACAGATCTGGGACCAGGCTAGGCCACATATACTGAATGTGCTAACTGGAAAAGTGTCTGGCAAATGACTATTATATACAGTAATATTCATATCATTACAGGCTGTGAGAGGACACTGGTCCTTTTCCATAGAGAGTCAGACTGTGTCCAGAGCTTCCTGGATCTGCACCACGAGGACACGGTGTTGTGTGCCTGTGTGTCGGGCGACAGCAGAGTGGTCGTCTCGGGCTCTGAGGACCAGACTATACGGGTCAGTATTGGTTAATTGGTACCCATGAAAATGATGCACTTGTATACAACTTGTTTCTAGACTGTTCTGTAGTTATTGATTATTACTGATAATAGATGGCATTGATATAGATGGCAATATAGAGGATATAGATGGCAAGTCACATACTGGACTTATTCAAAGAAGTCACTTGTTCCCAATGACGAACTTTGATCCAAATGTCTTATCTTGATCCCAGATCTGTTTGTGTGTTTTTGCCAACTGCCATTGTCATTGGTATAGCTACAACTTTGATGAAACATCCCTAGATAATGTGGCCTTGTGATATCCTACGTTTCTAAATTGTGCCCCAAATATACACTGAGTGTATTGAGTTGCACTGCCAATGCTTCCCACAGTTGTGTGAAGTTGGCTGGATGTCTTTGGGTGGTGGATCATTCGTGATACACACGGGAAACTGTTGAACATGAAAAACACAGTAGCGTTGCAGTTCTTGACATGAACCGGTGCTCCCGGCACCTACTAGTTGGCAAGACAGCACAAACAGATCTGGGACCAGGCTAACATTGATCCGCTCTGCTTTTTACAGGTGTGGTCTATGACCACGGGAAACCTCCTTGACTGTTTCCTTGGCATGGATGCCCCTGTCACCACTCTGGCTCTGTATGAGGGCACTGTCGTCTCCGCCTCCTCCTCAGCCTACTACCTGAAGCTGTGGCATCTGCCCTCACCCAACAACCCTCAGCAGAGACCCAATTGCTGCATTCCAGCCGGGTGCCCTCAGGTTGCCCTCACTAAAGATGGCGACACGGTGTACTATGTTAGAAACGTAGGCCAGAAAGAAGTGATTACATGGAATTGTCACACAGGTAAAAATACATATGTGCACTTTATGTTTGGGTGAAAAATATGACCTACTTTTTGTCAACTTACTTATTGTCAAACAAAAGTTCATAGGGATATACAGTGGGGAGAACAAGTATTTGATACACTGACGGTTTTTGTAGGTTTTCCTACTTACAAAACATGTAGAGGTCTGTAATTTTTATCATAGGTACACTTCAACTGTGAGAGACGGAATCTAAAACAAAAATCCGGAAATCACATTGTATGATTTTTAAGTAATGAATTAGCATTTTATTGCATGACATAAGTATTTGATACATCAGAAAAGCAGAACTTAATATTTGGTACAGAAACCTTTGTTTGCAATTACAGAGATCATATGTTTCCTGTAGTTCTTGACCAAGTTTGCACACACTGCAGCAGGGATTTTGGCCCACTCCTCCATATGGACCTTCTCCAGATCCTTCACGTTTCAGGGCTGTCGCTGGGCAATACGGACTTTCAGCTCCCTCCAAAGATTTTCTATTGGGTTCAGGTCTGGAGACTGGCTAGGCCACTCCAGGACCTTGAGATGCTTCTTATGGAGCCACTCCTTAGTTGCCCTGGCTGTGTGTTTTGGGTCGTTGTCATGCTGGAAGACCCAGCCACGACCCATCTTCAAGGCTCTTACTGAGGGAAGGAGGTTGTGGCCAAGATCTCGCGATACATGGCCCCATCCATCCTCCTCTCAATACGGTGCCGTCGTCCTGTCCCCTTTGCAGAAAAGCATCCCCAAAGAACGATGTTTCCACCTCCATGCTTCACGGTTGGGATAGTGTTCTTGGGGTTGTACTCATCCTTCTTCTTCCTCCAAACACGGCGAGTGGAGTTTAGACCAAAAAGCGCTGTTTTTGTCTCATCAGACCACATGACCTTCTTCCATTCCTCCTCTGGATCATCCAGATGGTCATTGGAAAACTTCAGACGTGCCTGGACATGAGCTGGCTTGAGCAGGGGGACCTTGCGTGCGTTGCAGGATTGTAATCCATGACGGCGTAGTGTGTTACTAATGGTTTTCTTCGAGACTGTGGTCCCAGCTTGTTCAGGTCATTGACCAGGTCCTGCCGTGTAGTTCTGGGCTGATCCCTCACCTTCCTTATGACCATTGATGCCCCAAGAGGTGAGATCTTGCATGGAGCCCCAGACCGAGGGTGATTGACCGTCATCTTGAACTTCTTCCATTTCTAATAATTGCGCAAACAGTTGTTGCCTTCTCACCAAGCTGCTTGCCTATTGTCCTGTAGCCCATCCCATCCTTGTGCAGGTCTACAATTTTATCCCTGATGTCCTTACACAGCTCTCTGGTCTTGGCCATTGTGGAGAGGTTGGAGTCTGTTTGATTGAGTGTGTGGACAGATGTCTTTTATACAGGTAACGAGTTCAAACAGGTGCAGTTAATACAGGTAATGAGTGGAGAACAGGAGGGCTTCTTAAAGAAAAACTAACAGGTCTGTGAGAGCTGGAATTCTTACTGGTTGGTAGGTGATCAAATATTTATGTCATGCAATAAAATGCAAATTAATTACTTAAAAATCATACAATGTGATTTTTAGGATTTTTGTTTTAGATTCCGTCTCTCACAGTTGAAGTGTACCTATGATAGGCCTCCCGGGTGGCGCAGTGGTTAAGGGCGCTGTACTGCAGCGCCAGCTGTGCCACCAGAGACACTGGGTTCGCGCCCAGACTCTATCGTAACCGGCCGCGACCGGGAGGTCCGTGGGGCGACGCACAATTGGCCTAGCGTCGTCCGGGTTAGGGAGGGTTTGGCCGGTAGGGATATCCTTGTCTCATCGCGCACCAGCGACTCCTGTGGCGGGCCGGGTGCAGTGCACGCTAACCAAGGTTGCCAGGTGCACTGTGTTTCCTCCGACACATTGGTGCGGCTGGCTTCCGGGTTGGATGCGCGCTGTGTTAAGAAGCAGTGCGGCTTGGTTGGGTTGTGTATCGGAGGACGCATGACTTTCAACCTTCGTCTCTCCCGAGCCCATACGGGAGTTGTAGCGATGAGAAAAGATAGTAGCTACTAACAATTGGATACCACGAAATTGGGGAGAAAAAGGGGTAAAAAAAAGGAAAGAATAGCAAGAAGTGTACCTATGATAAAAATGACATGCTTTGTTATTAGGAAATCCTGCAAAATCGGCAGTGTATCAAATACTTGTTCTCCCCACTGTATTTATCATAGAGAAAGAATAAGAAATAATGTTACAAATGTGAGTGTATAATGTGAACCTAGAGGGGCTAACGGACATGTCTCATTGTATGTTTTCAATATCCACATGCAACATGGAGAATATTTGCTTGTATTTGACAATGGGGGTCTGTTAAAGAGAATCTCCCTCCTGTTTGTCTCAGGCTCTTCCGCTGACACCATGGCCGTCTCTGCTGAGGTGTGTTGCCTAGAGCTGGCCCAGAACAAGAAACTTCTCTTCTGTGGCCTCACGACTGGCACGGTCCTCATCTATCCCCTAGCCTTCCCCAAAGAGACCCTGTGCATCCCACCTCCTGAGACCCTGCCAACGGTGCGCTGCATGGCCATTGGCGGCCAGGAGAAGCACATGGCCGTGGCCTACGAGGACTCAGTGTGTCTGTTCGAGATCACAGCCAGGGACAGTTTCCCCAGCGTGGAGGGGCCCTCCGCGAGGTTTTCCCTCTCCCTGCTCCACTCGCCCGTCTCCTCCATGGCCCTGCTCCCAGACTGTAGGCTGCTGTACGGAACGGCCTGCGGGGAGGTCTGTAGCATCATTGGCCGACGTTACCCATAATGCTCTGTAGGCCTACAAGATATTTAGTTTTAACTTAGTAAAGATGTTGCTGAAGCTAGCATTGTGTCCTGTCTCCTTATTAATATAAGGTCACCATGTACGACTTCAAGTCCGCCTCAACCGCCACCCTGGATGGCCACCGCAGCAGGGTCAACTGCGTGACGACCAGCAACTGGGGGACGCACGCCCTGGTGGGCTCAGAGGACGCCGTGCAGAGGCTGTGGGGGCTGACCCCCCTGGTGCTGGATCACACCATGGAGTACAAGGTCAGAGGTTAAAGGTCAACGGTCTAGTCAGGGAAAATCTATTTTTCAGACACACCTCAGATTGACTCATTGACATAAATGTGTTTGTACCTTTTGAAATACAGGGGTTCTTGTTTGAAGGGGTTCTCTGTGCAGCGTTCTCTGAGAGTGACAAGCACGTCTTCACTGGCTCACAGGATAGAACTATTAAAGTCTGGGATGTTGCTAGTGGTATGTGCTCACTACATTTGAGTTTTCTTTTAGAATTTTACATGGTTTGTTTACTACTATTAGAAATAAATGTTGCTCGCTACTATTTCAAACCATATATCAAACCCATATTGGTATACACAAATGAACACTACATATTGTGTATCATTTTTTTTGTCCCAGGGAGTCTGTTATTCGTCCAGTACGTCTACGCTCCTGTCACCAAAATGTTGACCTACAGGAATGGCTTTGTGGCAATCTCTCAGCTGGGCTACGTCATCAAGGAAGGATTCCGCTGTCCGGATGGCGTCTGTCCGGAATACAACCCACTCCGGAACGTCAACGCACACTACAGGGTCACGTCCCGGCAGAAGAGTGCAGACAGCCCTCACAGCGTCATCACAGAGATCCCTGAGTACAATCCTGCTCAGTTTAACTTCATGGCCCTGATGCTCAAGAGCAAACCCTCTCACTCATGCCAACTGTTGTAAGGAAACTGACATAACATAACAGACATAGTGTCAATTGTAGAGATCTAGCGTCATATACGGTTCTAAGGTGTGCTGCTACTGTATACAGTAAGTTGACTTCAGTTTCCCACACTGAATTATATGAAAATAGGGGCTATGTCTGTCAGCTCAATTCACTTGCTTTAAATCAGCTATGCACACTACTTATTATAAAACATTCTGTGAAATGTAGGAATTTGTGTTCGCACATGTTCATCACATGACACGTAGAGATGACAAATATACAAACTGTTACAAAATGCCGTGATTATGTATAAAAGCATCAATATGCAGAACATTTAAGGGCTAGTTCCTGTACAAAGCACACATGTACACAGAGTGTACAAAACGTTAGGAACACCTGCTCCTTCCATGACATAGACTGACCAGGTTAATCCAGGTGAAAGCTATGATTCCTTATTGATGTCACTTGCTAAATCCACTTGTCATGGAAATTACCACCAGGGACTCAGTCAAACATTAAATGACTAATTCTTTATTATCAGTAAGCTGGAGAGGTTCCAACCAACTTAATGCACAATAGTACACGTTGTTCGGGAGATCTGCCGGGGCAGTCCCGTTAGTTCTCTTATAGTTGTATTTGCATGATTTAGCTTATTCATAATTCATTCATCATTAACGTTTGGTTCATGCATGTGACCAACCAATACCTCACAAGGCTTCTTCTCGCCAAGCTAAGACCTTGAAACCGAGATACCCCTTTCAGTTCTCAAAGCAATGTTCTGGGCATACTGCCAAATTGCTTATACTGATTGTGAGGATACCTCCCAGGCACGATCAATCCGTCAAATTGGTTCTTAGAAAAGCACAAACCATAAAATATTCCTTCACACACTTAAATCAGTGTAGATGAAGGGGAGGAGAGAGGTTATATAAGGATTTTTAAGCCTTGAGACAATTGAGACATGGATTGTGTATGTGTGCCATTGAGGGTGAATTGGCAAAACAAAAGATTGTCTTGCCTTTGAACGGGGTATGGAAGTAGGTGCCAAGCTCACTTGTGTGAGGGGGTCAAGAACTGCAACGTTTCCTGTGTGTATCGAGAATGGTCCACCACCCAAAGGACATCCAGCCAACTTGACACAACTGTGGGAAGCATTGGAGTCAACATGGGCCATTCCCTGTGGAATGCTTCCGGCACCTTGTAGAGTCCATGCCTCGACAAATTGAGGCTGTTCTGAGGGCAAAAGGGGGTGTGTCTCAATATTAGGAAGGTGTTCCTAATGTTTTTTACACTCTGTGTAGAAAGGTTCATATTTTGTAGAATGCTAAAATAAAATATTCTGACATTTCCTGTTGTTGGAAATCATATATTAAATAGTTAATGTCTTTGCCTTCCGGCGCTCTCTTGAACAATCTTTTTACATTAAAGTACAGAGATTCACAGTGCGTACAGACTACTTTTGTTCAAAGTTGTTGCTAAACAACTCCAATGGACCAAGAGGAGGGCCCTCTCATTTATTATTGAAGTCCCAGGAAGCAGGGCACCAAACATTGCTGTCTAGTCTTTCTCTAGTGAAGGAAGGCTCTCTTTCACCATCTTGTTTTCCCCTCTGTTGGACCTTCTTTATACACGGCTTGCAAGAAAAAGACACAAAAACTTGGTACATGATAAGAAATAAGGTTGGGCATTCTACAAACATGCTGTACAATCACTCATATTTTCAAGTCCTTTTGAAAGCACCGTCTTTCTGTTTATTTAGAGAGCATTGCCTTTCTTTTTTTGTATAGACAATTTCCCCCCCAAAATTCATCTTTAAAATATATTACATTATATTATATTACACAAAAAAAACACAAATGCAAAACACAAATACATATTTAAATTATATGCTTTTTCATGGTCATGATTATTTTAAGTGTCCTTAAAGAAACACAAGACTCGAGTCTGTGTTATTTTTCTCCAGCCTCTTTGCTAACACGATCTCATGCAACGTTTTAATCAACATGTTCATCCACTCCGTGAACACTAGCTCATTAGAGCTTTTCCAATGTCAAGCATTGCCTTCCTGTTCTCTGTGACTTGTGTAGCTTCCTATGGGTTTCTGCTTGTTCTCAACTGAACTTATATCTTGAAATGTGATTAAATATATTATTGGAGAGCTAATCTAATTGTGTTTTTTTGGGGGCCCATCTGCAGCTGACAATTCACTAAAAATCTACATGCAATTGATTCCTAATGACTTGAAAATGACATTTGTTGCCTTAACTGGGGCATAAAGACATCCAGAGCAAGTAAAAACAAATATATTTAATTTGGGACTGCTATTTCACTCGAAAGGGATTTGCACTTGTCTGATCTGCACGTGATCGACTATGTTTAGGATATCCAGCCAAGCAAACTAAACATGTTTTTCCCCAATCTAATTCAAATGTGAACTACTGAGCCATGTCTTACCTCTAAACAGAGCAGACCCACGGTAATCACCCCCCCATTAAGAAGAGGTTCTGTCTCCCCCACCACACAACCTTATCCAGGCAGCCAGTGGTGTACACGCTCGCCCCCTGTCGAACTCCGCTCCATACTCTGGGCCTCATAGCCACACATGGTGTTGAACACTGTGGAAATACCGTGGATATAACATTTGTGAGCATGACTGTTGGGTGTGCAGGATTTTGTTCCGGCCTGGCTCTAAAACCCCTGATTCTGATACAAAGCCAACTCAAGAATTATAGTGAATAAACATTTCCACTTTTAGATTGAGTTGCTTCACTGCAGTTCTGTCATTCTGTTTTATGATAGTAGGTTGTGCTAAATTGCTCTTGGATTCTGCCAATACAGGAAGTATTTCAGCAGTCCGCTGTCCACTTTTCTGTCAGTATGCAGTGCGTAGTGTTGTGGTCTATTTCTTCTCATTTCATTTTCATAGCAAAGGTTGTTCCCAAAGGTCATTTATATACTGTAATTCTTTAGTAATTAGTACATTATTAATGATTCATGTGATGCCCCTCTCCCCATTTAATGATCATGTTATAATATAGTCATGTTTTCATTTAGCAGACTCTTTCATCCAAACACACCAATACACAAATACTCTGTATATGAGGCCCATAACGAAATCAAATCCACAATTCTAGTAATTCTATTTATATGGCCAGCACCATGCTCCAACCAACTGAACCAGTGTAATTAACCTGTTTCAGAACAAAGTCAATAACATGTTTCAAGTCCAAATCATCCCGATTGCCTTTTCATCAACTTTTCAGTCCTCTCCAAAACCTGAAAGAACACCAGAGAACATCTCAGTGATCTCTGATACCTACAAGCAAATTAGTTTAATTTTGGTGAAACCTTTATTCTAAAATGGTGGCATGCAGAGAATTCAATTCTGCTTTGGCTTTGCAGGGGATGCAATTCTCAGCAAAATACCGGCATTCAGGGTCCGAACATTACCTTGTCAGTGAATAGGAAACCAAGCCCTGCAGCTGCAATCTGCAGGAGGATTGCCAGCCAATATCCCTAAAAACTGACAACAGAAATGATATTTCAACCTTGTAGTAGGCTAGGATAGTTGCAAGACATGATGCTATTACTTACTTTCTGCAATCACCATAAAGACAACTACAGTGTTGAGATAATTACAGGTACTACTATTTACCATAATCTATCTATGGCTTTCCAATATACAGAAAGCAATATTGTACGTATGCCTAAGTCACAGTGATATTGTAAACAATGGTAACAAGCAAGGAGCTCAGCTACTGTCTTCAGTAGGCAGCTTCGATTGAGTCATGCCCTGACCTTAGAGATCCTTTTTATTGTCTATTTTGGTTAGGTCAGGGTGTGATAAGGGTGGGTAGTCTAGTTTTTTCATTTCTATGTTGGCCTGGTATGGTTCCCAAGCAGCTGTCTATCGTTGTCTCTGATTGGGGATCATATTTAGGCAGCCTTTTCCCACTGTTTTTTTGTGGGATCTTGTTTTTGTGTAGCTGCCTGTGAGCAGCCCAGAACGTCCCGTTTCATTTTCTTCTGTATTGAGTTTCATATTTATTAAACATGTGGAACTCTAAGTACGCTGTGCCTTAGTCCATTCAGATGAACGTGACAGATTGTGCAATGATCCAAAACACCCAAAGAAGGTGAATCTAAACATTGTGGCAATGATGATCAGCAAGATTGCTGGGTCAGTCATCAGTGTCCACATCTTTGGCAAAACACACACACCTAATTAATAGTCGCCCATCATTGAGTTTATTTTGCCATTGAAAATATACATTTCACTACCTATTATTTAGATTGATGCCTGACTTTTCTCTTTGGCAACCTTGGCATAGATTCCTACTGCTATAAGAACAGCACTGGATGCCTGGGAAAAGGAATGTTAAAATCATTGTCATATGTACAGCATGCAGTTATGTTTACAAACTTGTATTACAGTATGTCCATTATAACTCCACTAGTGGCTTGTGACTGATGAAAGTAATCATTTAGAATAGCCAATCATTTTGAATTCCGTGTAGGTGGGCTGTCATTCACAGAATAATCAATGGACACATCAGGCTTGTTGTTATATTTTGTCATCATATGTTAATGCAGTGGTCACCAACCGGCCGATCGCGATCGACTGGTAGATGTTCAAGGCATTCCTTGTGGATCATCAAACATTTCTGTACAAAAACCAATGATAAAAGCCTGCACTCCTTTTTTTGTATTTGTGTTGAGCTCTTGACACTAAGTGCACTTGATTCAGAAGCCCTACGCACCGGGTATGTGTTCCCTTTTTTAACCATTTCACTTATCCGAAATCTGAAATGACAAACTCCGCCTACCCTGCCGACCGGGAGATCTGTGGCTAAATCGAGTGCGCATACTGCCCTGGCCAATCGGATAGCTCAAATCACCGTGCCTACTGTGCTTTCAAGACCCCGGCCAAAGCAAAGTTTGATACTAGTCTGTGTAAAACCATTTAAAGTTGCCATTAGGCACTGGCTTTTATTTGATTAACTAGGCAAGTTCAATGACGGCCTTCTTGTAAAGACCCCCGGCCAAACCCTCCCCTAACTGACGTCGTGTAACCTGTATTCCTCCTATTTGTTTCCTAACCCGGACTACACTGGGACAATTGTGTGCGGCCCTATGGGACTCCCGATCACGGCCGGTCGTAACACAGCCCGGGATCGAACCTGGGTCTGTAGTGACGCCTCTGGTAGACCGCTGCGCTACTCGGGAGGCGTAAGTGTACCGTCCCCTAAACGTAACAATTTGTGTGAATGCAAACTGACCTTAGATCATTGTCTAAGGGCAACTTCATTACACTCCTGGAGGGATCACTAAGAATGCGCGTACACTGACACCTGCTGGGTATCCTAATACATTCCACACAGCAACACATTATTCCCGTTAGAAATATAGACAAATTATAGGCAGAACCCATATAGGCTGTTTTACCTATTGAAATTAATACAGTGTAGCAGATAAACACCTGTTGGATTATGGCACTGTACAACTTCAGATAATTATAATCTGTATTCCTATTGGTTTCCTTCTAGCCTGTCATGATCCTTGACCATTCCCTCTCCACCGCCAAATGACGCACAGAGGGACTCTCCAGCAAAACGGATTAAGGAGACGAAACCTGTCCCGTCAGCGGATTTGAACTGCGCGAGGACTCAGATTTCCACAGGGAAAATATAGTTTATTTATATGTTTATTTTTAGAATTTGGCCTTAAGAAACTCCGAACTCTGTAACCCGTCACCATGGGTATCTCAGAAGTACTTAACAAACTTCGAGATCGCGCAGATAAATTTCTAAATGAGAAAAACATGGTTACAGATTTCCTTGGAAAACTGGAGGAGAAAACGGGAATCAAGAAAAAAATTATTGCCCTAGGTATGTAATTGTTGTGTAGCCTATTCGGAGGACAAATTTGTTTGTCATGTTAATTTAGGTTGTGTTAACAAATCATGTTAATTTGATGTAGATGTTTAAATACCATTATGTCAAAGATGGATTCCTGTAAGCCATTGATTCATTGGAAGCCAACATTCGTCGAATGCGCGGCACACTTGTAGTCCTTGCTGTGAACACGAACTGCAGCCAATTGGAAGGCTTATAAGTAGGTTATGCTATGGCGCACAGTTTGGTATTGACCAACAGGTGTGTTTCTTTAGACGCACACTCTTCATATGTACCTCTACCTACATTGTATACATTATAAATATTAGATCTACCTAATAATATTGTAATGAAAGATTATTTCCATTAGATTTTTAGGAACATACATATTTGAATGGTGCAGTATTATAATTGAAAATACTACGGCTATTACTGTATGTAAACAAAAAACAACCAAACTTCCTTCAGATACTTCACTGTCACAAATCCAACCACAGTGCCATGTCTTGGTAGTTTCAGACTGTCCGTTATGTTGAATAATTCATTGTCACCCTCCAGAGGACTTTGGCAAGGCATGGGCCAGGAGTGCGTCCATGCCAGTGGGTTTCACTTACTGTAATACTGTTCCATGTCACATGTTGGTATTAGCCCTAGACAGCACCACCATAGGGAGCCATGTGCCCTTGTGCCATGGGTTCATTTGTGATGATGTAATTACCCGTGCCTGGTGCCCAATGATACCCACATACTTCCATGAACCCACAATTTCTTCCAGCAAATTCTCAATACTGCTTTATTCAACAAGGAATGAATAGCTACAAGCATGCACGAGACTAGAAAGTTGTCTCTGAGTGTAGAGCTTAACAAGGAATCAACAATTCCATAGAACAACTGTAGTCACCTGTAGACCTAAATATGAGAGTAGGCCGATGTAAGTATATCATCACTGGCAAACACATCCTTTTGTAGATTGGACAATTCTCAAGTTCTAATTTCTTAAATGTTTCTTCTGCAGCTGTTACCAGACATTCTCTCTCTCTCTCTCTCTCTCTCTCTCTCTCTCTCTCTCTCTCTCTCTCTCTCTCTCTCTCCCTCCATCTCTATTTATAAAAAATGTATTTCCCCAGAATTATGAAATCAGTTTTGTGTTGCTACCAAGACAATTATGCATTTTGCATGACATTCTAAAGTTCTGTAAATCCTTCACTATCAGTCAACAGCAGCATTTGAGACTCCTCTCACAATTTCCCTAAGACTACGTACATTCTCATGAAGTAGCAGTGCACTGCTTGATTAGCATCTTTGTGCAGTATAACGCTTGACCTCGTCATGTGTCTTGTGTTATCGACAGGTGCCGTGTCTCTGACGGGACTGTATTTGGTATACGGCTATGGCGCCTCCCTCCTCTGTAACATGATTGGATTTGTGTATCCTGCATATTACTCGTAAGAACGGTAGCAAACTAGCTTTAAAGTTACATGTTTTAAGCTAGACCGTTTATGTGTTGCCATTTTGTGTTATTTTGTGGTACCTTACCTCAATTAGGGCTATGTAATGTCGGGTACTGTTTCCACTCTTCCATGTAGAATCAAAGCCATCGAGAGCACAAACAAAGAAGATGACACAAAATGGCTGACCTATTGGGTCGTCTACGGAATCTTCAGTTTGGCGGAATTCTTCTCTGACATCTTCCTCTATTGGTTTCCTTTCTACTATGCTTTCAAGGTAAGGTGATAATCAGATGTGTATCACACAGACAGACTGTGTGCCTTACATTCTAAGCAAACTGAAAACTGCTTCAACTCACTCATTGTGACCAACCACTGACCTTACAGTTACAATATAATTCAAAATCACTATAGGCTACGAAATATAGCCGCATATAACACTTAATAAGCAATTAACAAGCTATTATAAGATAGCTATACATAAACATTCATAAGTACATGTCAATACATTTGTGGTATGCTGTGAAATACCTGTGATCAAACACCTGTATTTATGCTTTATTTTGGCTCATGGAGGTGTCATGCTTTGCTTATGTGGTTACGGCAGTATGTGCTGCCCTTCAACATGTGTCAATCATGTTCTTGTTTTTTCCCACCCTCTTTGCCAGTGCCTGTTCTTGTTGTGGTGCATGGCCCCCGTCACGTGGAACGGCTCTCAGATTCTGTACAACCGGGTGGTGCGGCCCTTCTTCCTCAAGCACGAGGCCACCGTGGACAGCATGGTTAATGACCTCAGCGGGAAGGCCATGAATGCAGCCGAGTCCGTCACCAGAGAAGGTACAGAGGCCCCTGATGGCCCAGTCCAGAAACAGCTAGCTCCTAGCCCCAATGCATTTCATGTACACCTTAAAGTGAAGTATTATCTTATTTTCGACTTCCCTAGGGTGTTGTCATTTCCTCCAAACTGTTTTAAAATAAATAATATGTTAGTAGGTTATTTACCAGTGTCCAAAATCTTCTTGTAAGCATGTTTGGAGAATGTACGGTGCATTCGGAAAGTATTCAAACCCCTTCCCCTTTCCACATTTTGTTACATCCCACCCTTATTCTAAAATGTATTAAATAAATAAAAATCCTAATCAATCTACACACAATACCCTATAATGACAAATTGAAAACAGGTTTTTGCAAATGATCATTTTTTTTTGCAAATTATCTTTTTATTTTATTTTAGATGTTTTTTTTTTTTTACATAAATACCTTATTTACATAAGTATTCAGACCCTTTGCTTTGAGACTTGAAATTAAACTCAGGTGCATCATGTTTTCATTGATCATCCTTGAGATGTTTCTACAACTTGTTTGGAGTCCACCTGTGGTAAATTCAATTGATTGGACATGATTTGGAAAGCCACACACCTGTCTATATAAGGTCTCACAGCTGACAGTGCATGTCAGATCAAAAACCAAGCAATGAGGTCGAAGGAATTGTCCGTAGAGCTCCAAGACAGGATTGTGTTGAGGCACAGCTCTGGGGAAGGGTACCAAAAAATATCTGCAGCATTGAAGGGTCCCTAAGAACACAGTGGCCTCCATAATTCTTAAATGGAAGAAGTTTGCAATCACCAAGACTCTTCCTAGAGCTGGCCACCCGGCCAAACTGAGCACTCGGGTGAGAACAGCCTTGGTCAGGGAGGTGACCAAGAACCCAATGTTTATTCTGACAGAACTCCAGAGTTCCTCTGTGGAGATGGGAGAACCTTCCAGAAGGACAACCATCTCTGCAGCACTCTACTAATCAGGCCTTTATGGTAGAGTGGCCAGACAGAAGCCACTCCTCAGTAAAAGGCACATGACAGACCACTTGGAGTTTGACAAAAGACACCTAAAGAACTTTCAGAGCTTGAGAAACAAGATTCTCTTGTCTGATGAAACCAAGATTGAACTCCTGACACCATCCCTACAGTGAAGCGTGCTGGTGGCAGCATCATTCTGTGGGGATGTTTTTCAGCGGCAGGGAGTGGGAGATTAGTCAGGATCGAGGGAAAGATTAATGGAGCAAAGTACAGAGAGATGCTTAATGCTTAGCGTCATACCCAAGAAGACTCGAGGCTGTAATCGCTGCAAAAGGTGCTTCAACAAAGTACTGAGTAAAGGGTCTGAATACTTATGGTAAATGTGATATTTCAGTTTCTTATTTTTAATACATTTGCAAACATTTCTAAAAACCTGTTTTTGCTTTGTCATTATGGTGTATTTATTGTGTGTAGATTTATGAGGGGAAAAAATGATTGTATACATTTTTGAATAAAACTAACGTAACAAATGTGGAAGAATTCAAGTGGCCTGAATACTTTTCAAATGCACTGTAGCAATCGATGGCAGTGGAAACGGATTATATCATTTTGCGGTCAGTACATTCAAAAGCATGCCCAATAAATGTTGTACCTGATTTAGCTACATAGCTCATTTCCCTCTGAAGTCCCTAAATGGCTTGGTATTTCACAGTATAAATCCTATTAGAGAGCTGTGTGTAACACTGCACCCATATAGATGCGGTAAAGAGGTCAATGGAGTGCAGGCCGTGGGGGATAGAAGAAGGATGCCGTGTTGGTGCAGATTCAGCCAATCTGATCTAACAAAGTGGATATTGGTCAAATCTGTCATGATTGATGTATTGTAACAGGCACACAATGCGATTACTAAAGTTCGATTAGGATATATTTCTCTGTTTTCGCTGCATACCATTTAGAAGTTGTCCCTTTTCAGGTTTAGAAGAAGTGACTGCTAAATGCTAACGCCTGTTCGTATAAGCTGGTAGCATAGCTAGCATACAGATATGGGTGGTGGTATTCAGTTGTTTTCAACTAATGCAGTTGATTGGTGACGATGACATGGACATGTATCGGGGTTGACATCCATACAAACAATATACCCCGATTTTTACCTCAACGTAGTGTGAAATGTACATATAATCAATAGCCTAAATGTAGGCTAATTTTGCTGGGGGCAATGAGGATATTCAGGATCTTTCCCCCACACGTTTCCATGTCATTTCCATTGTTTTGGTTGAGTTCCTTTGAACTCTTTACTGCATCTATTGAGAAAACAATGAGGATATATTTAATGTGCTGTTGGCTATGAGGTCACACCAGTGATGGATTTCATAAGCTGGCAAATGGTCCAGCAGGGATTAATGATGTCAACTGAGGTCCTAGACAGCTTATAAAAGGTAGACAGAAGGATGGCAGGAACCAGGTCAGCTGATATAGAGGTAGCTATTTTCAACCTGTGAAAGAATGCAAAGTATTCAGAATAAACAAATGAGCCTAAATATTGCTATCCATTTAAGTTTCAGGAAAAACTGAGATACACTTTGTGTGTGTGTCTGTTTGTGTGTGCACATGCATGTGTGTTTCAGCCTTGATTGTTTGTATACATCCTTTCCAACTGCTTTTGCAATTTCATGTGCACAGATCGCTTACTTGTTTCAGAAGCAACCTTCATATACCTTTGTTTGCATGGGGCCTGTCTCTTTCTCTCTTTCCTGTCTGCCCTCAGTCCTTCAATCACTGGTGAAAAACAAGACTATAGTACCACAAGCATCAGGGGCCAAAGGCTTACCCAGCACATCAGGGGCCAAAGGCTTACCCAGTACATCAGATGCATCAGGGGCCAAAGCCTTACTCAGCACATCAGAATCAGCTGTATGTAAAACAAACTCTTTATTTCTGTAACAAACTCTTTATCACTTGATTTCCTTTGCCATTAGTTAGTGCCTAACACTGCTCCAGCTAAGCTAATATAGTCTCACTATTAGCTTGTTTGCATGTTAGCTGTGTGTTGTTTCCCTAGAGTATGTGTTGTCTATATAGTGCCTTCCGAAATTATTCATACCCCTTGACTTATTCCACATTTTGTTGTGTAACAGCCTGAATTAAACATGGGTTTAAAAAAAAAAATTTCTAACCCATCTACACACACCCCATAATGACAAAGTGAAGACATGTTTTTAGACATTTTTGCAAATGTATAGAAAATGAAATACAGCGATATCTCATTTAATATACATTTAACATTTTAAACATTTAACAGGGTGACTTACAAAAGCAATTAGGGTTAAGTGCCTTGCTCAAGGGCAGTTAGGCAGATGTTTTACCTAGTCCGCTCAGGAATTTGAATCAGTGACCTTTCGTTTACGGGCCCAAAGCTCTTAACCTCAAGGCTACCTGCCGCCCCAATTCTTTATAGAAGCACCTTTGGCAGCGATTACAGCTGTGAGTCTTTCTGGGTATGTTTCCATAGCAGCGGGAAGATGTTTGGGAGTGCTGCACTTTTTTTTTAACCCATGCTACAGACACCTATATCGTTCTGCTAACACAGGACTAGTAAAGGCCCAGAGCACTACTAATATATAGATTTGTATTTTTTTTATTCCTTTAAAAAAATATTTTTCAGGGGGTGCTGCAAAAACAACTTGGATGAGTAGGTGTGTCCAAACTTTTGACTGGTACTGCATGTCTCTAAGAGCTTTCCATACCTGGATTTTGCAACATTTGCCCATTATTCTTTGAAAAAATCATTCAAGCTCTGTCAGATTGGTTGTTGACCATTGCTAAACAACCATTTTCAGGTCTTGCTGTAGATTTTCAAGTAGATTTAAGTCAAAACTGTAACTCGGCCACTCAGAAACATTCATTGATTTCATATGATTTGATTCCCTGTCTTATTGGTAAGAAACTGGCCTTGTGTTTTAGGTTATTGTCCTTTCCTTTCCCAGTGTCTGTTGGAAAGCAGACTGAACCAGGTTTCCTCTAGGATTTTGCCACAACTATGCTTGAAAATATGGAGAGTGCCCCAAACATAATACTTTGTATTCAGGACAAAAAGTGAATTGCTTTGCCACATCTTTTGCAGCGTTACTTTAGTGCCTTGTTGCAAACAGGATACATGCTTTGGAATATTTTTATTCTGTACAGGCTTCCTTCTTTTCACTCTGTCAATTAGGTTAGTATTGTGGAAGAACTACAATGTTGTTGATCCATCCTCATGGTGAAATTCCTGAGCTGTTTCCTTCTTCTCCCGCAACCGAGTTAGGAAGGACGCCTGTATCTTTGTTGTGACTGGGTGTATTGATACACCATCCAAAGTGTAATTAATAACTTCACCATGCTCTAAGGGATATTCAACAAAAGGGGTTGAATACTTATTGACTCAAGACATTTCAACTTTTCATTTTTTCTTATTTGTAAACATTTTGAGAAATATAATTCCACTTTGACATTATGGGGTATTGTGTGTAAGCCAGCGATGACAAAATCTATATTTAATCCATTTTAAATTCAGGTTGTAACACAACATGTGGAACAAGTCAAGAGGTGTGAATAATTTCCGAAGGCACTGTAACCCCTGTTGTAGCCTCTAAGAAACCACTCCTTCATTCTAGTAGCTAGTATCAACTCTTAGTTTTAATATCTCATTTGATTGCTATTATTTGTCAGAAATAATTCAATGTTTTAATTGAACAACAGAAGATGACAACACAGTGTGATTGAAAGTGCCAACACTATTGAAATGCATGTCATCAAAATAGAATACAGATATGTATTTTATGGAGCATGTGTCAAGCCTCTAGTCCACATCGTGGACCACTATTTTCCCTCCTCTGGCTGGTAAATGTTGTTGGTGGGATCATTCCTAAACTGATACTCTGTACAGTCATGTGGAAGTTAATGGGTGCTAACTAACTAATCCCACTCCACTGCAATCTGTAGACAATGGATACTGATAAAGCTGCCATTAGTTATTTTTCACGTAGTCACTTTCTGCAAGCTTGGAATCTGGGTCTATTGTTTAATTTTGGGACTGTTGTTGGAGGAAATGCAGTAGATAGCACAGCCTCAACACAAAATAAGCTTTCAAAATGTTTTGTCAGAGATTTTAGCACAGCAACAGATGGCAAAGTCTGTTTTCTCAAGAATGAAAACGAGGATGTAAGTCAGCAAATCCGACTTGTGAGAAGAACACATGGCTGGATTAAAGATTCTGCTAGGCTTCCCTCCTCAGGTTTAAAAACAAATCAAGGCCCACTACAGCAGGCATTACCTGAACTGTGAAAAGAGGTAGTCGACCATCAGCCAATTTGCCAATATTTCAATGATTCTAAATGTATGCTTCCCGCTGCTTTGTGCTTCCCTTTCGTAATATGGTTGTGAAGCTCTTTTGAAAGTAATTATTCCTCACTGTCTTGTCTGTTCCTATTCCATGTCTATTCAGAAAATTATCAATGAGTTGATCTACACTGAACCCACTGTAGACTAATGGTAAGTGTCACACAGTCACACTGTGTGTGTATACAGTATCACTCACTGTATTCACCCGGTCAACCACAAGGTTTTGTGGGCAGTGGCTGAATCTGGTGGCACAGATTGCTATTTGCATTAACCAAGTGCTCTAACCTCCTAAAGGAATAGTTAATTACTAAAGGTTGTCAGATGGTTTTAGACTTCCAAATTCGTCTCGCGTCGTATGAGTTCATGCCCCATGCCATTTGTTGTGTAGATCCAGCTATGCCGGTTTCCCAAATGAATGAGAAAGATATGGGCACCATCTACTTCCTGTACACTCCCCTCCATATGTATTTGGACAGGGACACAAACGTTGTACATTTCTTCAAGGATCAATGGGAACATATTCATTTATAAGTCCAAAAATATATGTAGCAACTGCAGATTGCCTCTTTATGTGAAATTGTCCAAATACATATGACTTCCTCAACTGGGGAGTCATGTGAAACATTTGATCTCAAATCCAAAATGGTGGAGTATAGAACCAAATTTGAAACGGTATCTTCACTGTCCAAAAACATATGAAGGGGAGTGTATACTGTGCCCATATTTCTTTCATTTGCCTATATTTCATGTCATTTTGACATAACTACTTTGAGTGTCTTACATTTTATTTGGTGAACTATGAGCAACTACGAGTGAAATATGAGCAACTATGAGTGAACTTTGAGCAAGTGTATTTCATTATCTTTACAGACCAACAGGTAGAGGCATCCCACCAAGACAAGTCTCAGTGATGGTACTGATGACAGCAAACCAAACCATGCCAGGTTCACAGGAAAGACTTCGGGTTTCCATGTTGAATTGCAAACTGCTGAACCACTAATACTTATGATTGGAAAACAATGACACAAGTCTGACAGAGATTGAGATACCATTACACAGACAGGTAACGGGACAGGAAAAAAACATAACCAAGGTAAAATTCTGCTTTATATCGACCAAAACCATTGCAACTGAAAAACACTTCACATCTTGAAGGTTGTGGGTGGTTAGTTGAATGGTATGCAATGTCTGATATTTTGACCTTATCATCACCTGATTAGAGTAACTGAATTTAAACTGGTCTTTGGTTTACAATCAATGCAGTGTCCTTGTCTGCAGGAGTGTGTGGGCTCAATGCTTCAACAATAGCCCACAGTGTTCTGGTCTTGGACTTCATTGCTTTAGTTTTCACCGTTGTTCTTTGTTTCTTTTTGGACATGTTTTTCTCTCTTTGTGTCTTGTAACAGTTTTGTATAGTCAGATCTAGGCCATATGAAAATGAAATTGACACATACCTCTACTGTAAGTTAGAAATGCATTGGGTCTTGGAATCCTAGTGATATTGTCCAATGGTAAATACTAGTACTGTGTATTTAACCAATCATTTAAGTTGAAGGAGAAAGGGTAATAAATGGTACGTCATGAGTTAGGTAATTAAGTTATTTCAAAAACAGTCCTTTATTCCTTTTATTATACATGTACATATGTTGTACTCTCAAAAGGACGTAAAGTAAGTTGTACCTTGTGTATCAATAAAAGTGTCCTCTTCTTATTCAGTGTATTGCTTGTCATTATGATGATCACTGATTCTTTGGCATGGATCATAGGAACTAATGCTGCATTCAAAGCAACTGGGAACTCTGAAAAATACGAGACAAATCATGACGTCAGTGATCTTTCGGTCGATGAGTCAGAGCTCTAAAAATAATTGTGTGAATTGTTTGCTGTTAAAGACTGTGTGATAACCTCTATATGCAATATTCCAGTCAAGGGAAAAGTAACATACCTTGGGATTACCATATCGAAGGATCAACAGGAAAGATGCTCATTAGATGAAAAAAACAAAAAGAAGTTTAATCATTGGTTTCAGAGGGATTTATCCTTGATAGGTCGAGTATTGCTTTCTGAAGGTATCTCCACACTTACTTATGCAGCCCAGTCCCTATATCTTGACAACAAAATAGGTAAAACGGTTGACCAGGTGCTTTTCAACTTCATCTGGAAAAATTGTACACATATTAGGAAATCTGTCGTTATGAACTCGTATGAATATGGTGGTCTCAATTTTTTAAAGATTTTCCTACTTTGAATAATACTTAAGATAAATTGGGCTAAACATTTTTTAAAGAATCCAACTTCAAATTGGAATTTCATCCATCATTATATCTTCTCCCATTTTGGTGGCCTCAATTTTATGTTACTTTGTAACTGTAACATTGATAAGACTCCTGCAAATGTAACAGTTTTGCTTCCGTCCCTCTCCTCGCCCCAGGGACCTAAATCAACAACAGCCACCCTCAAAGCATCGTTACCCATCTCTCCACATTAGCCATGGCCTTTGCAGGGCAAGGGGAACAACTACTTCAGGTTAACTAGCTAGCCATTTCACATCGGTTACACAAAATTATCTGCTTTTCATAGAGAAGTATTCTTAGCGTGGTCATTAATATATAACCATAATTGTTCCCCGCATAGGTATTTCATTTGTTTCAATAAGGACATTTTGTATAGAAACAAGTCTTTATTTTTTAAGAACTGGTTCAATTATCATAACCTGCTGGTGAGTCAACTTTTTAATGCAGAAAGATTGTCACTCAATTATGAGGAATTTTTATCTCGTTACAATATCCCTGTAACACCTAGAGAGTTCGCCATAGTCTTTGATGCTATTCCATCTGGAACGCTCATGTTATTTAGAGGTGTAGCCAGACCTCACCTTCATGACCTACCCTCGCTTAATCCAGTTCTCTTCAATAGGGAAAATATGTTTCTCCTTCCTCCCTCAGAACAACAGATCTATACGTGCTTTATTTCAAAGGGATATTGTCTTCATTCCTTATGTCACAAGTTACTGGAATACATTGGTCACTAATATCTGTTGGAAAAAAGTCTGGTTATTACCACATAAATACTTGCTCGTTAACAAGGTCAAATAGGTCTCTTTCAGAATGATCCATAAGTATTACCCTGCGAATCATTACCCGAAGAAACTCAAAAAAAAGACATTAACATTGATTCTACTTTTGTTTTGAGCATCCAGAAACAGTTTCACATTTACTTTGGCATTGTCTACATGTAAAACAATTACGGAAAGATATTCAGTTTTATAATTGTTAATATTCTTGATTACTTTTGTTTGTTATGGGTGAATGTGCTGCTCGGTTTCCTTAACCATAATAAAGATTAAAACAATTTGACCTCAAATATAATTGTGCTAATGGCAAAATGTCATATTCATAAATGTAAATTCACTAATAAAAAAAAACACTTCCGTGTTTACTATAAGGAATTCGAGCAGTACAATAAGACCATTCCACATTCTTCTAAGAAAGTTGTTAAAAGAAGCACACATATGGATTGTTTTAAGGTCTTTGTATAATCTGTAATTTGTTGTACCCCCTAGCATGTTATCATTGTCTATGTATGTACTTCTTGTATGTATACAGAGTGTTCTACATTATATAAAATAAAATGAGCTCTAGAAAGAGCCCGAGTTCCCGAGTTGAAAGACCGTTCAAATCGATGTTTTCCAGTCGGAGCTTGTTTCTTTCTGAGTTCCCAGTTGTTTTGCCCGCAATGAAGTCGGCAGTACGAGAGTTTTGAACGCGGCATTTGCTTGTCAGAACTAGACATTCGGAAATGTCCGACATTTCCTAGTTCCGACTAGCGCCTGAACTCGGCAAAAGCATTTTAGAGGAAAGTGCTCTAGTCGTCATGATTGGTTCAACTTCTAAATTGCACCAGGGCAATATATACAATTGAATGTATTATTATGAATTAATTTTTTTCTTGCTAAAAACATAGTATTAAAAATACAGCGAACAAGGTAAAATTATATATATATATATATATATATATATATATATATATATATATATATGAGCAATGACGTGTCCGTCTCACACGAATGACGTGTCAACTTCAGCTCCACGCACAATCCGTTGTTTAGCCTCTACCTTTGTAGCTAGCTATGAATATTGTTTCAAATTATGTTGTATGTAGAGTTAGCGACGTTTGCCCGACAGCTTGGTGAAATTGCACGGTAGAAAGTATTCAGTTAACTACCAACAGAGAAGTGGTACGTTTAGAAGACCCCGCAACACCATTGGCTTGCTTAGGAAATCAGACAACACGACTCTGATGCAAACTGTTTCGTAGCTACATGTATAGACATAATATTCCACGGTATCATTATTCCATATAGTACGCTCTGCAGAATGAATATCAGCATGGGTGCCAAAAATAAGAAGCGAGTGGTACTTCCAAGTCGACCAGATCCGCCCACTGTGGAGCAAATTCTTGAGGACATCAACAGAGCCTTTTCGAATGATCCAGTCTTCAACGTCCTGGAAGATGGCAACCAAGGTACGCACTATGCGCCTATGAATCAGGGTTGTATTCATTCGTCTGATTCCGTTGCAAAATATTTTACAATGGAAACAGTTTACTCCAAACGTAAATCGTTTTGCAACAAAAACGAGTTTCTATAGGACAAATTCGGTTAGGTCACTTCCCGTTTCGTTTGCTCTGTTTGCTTCCGGTTAGTTCCTAAACGGCAAAGAATCCTACTAATGAAAACACTCCAGTTCATCAGTCAAACAGATGGCAAGTCATTAAAGGTAGGCTCAGCGAAATTACGTTGCCACGAGTAGCACCAAAACCGCGAGGAAAGGTTGAACCTCGTGCTTCACAGTTGTTTCGGAAATGTGCCGACGGTTTACTTTCTGCATCTACATCAAATCGCTGAGTCTACCTTTAAGTATCCTGTTCATTGCCATGGTAGCCTGCCTTATTACTGTGAATTCAAACAGACACTTTCACTTTATTTCACCTAATGTAATGTTGATCTTTCAGCAAATGGTCTTCTTGATTAGATAGCATATATGTTACCAAACTGTAGAACTAAACTGGATGTTGTCCCTTTCCACAGATACCAAGAGGGGGTCCTCAGACAATGAAGCAGAGACAAAGTACCTTCAGAGCCGCAGGTACTTGGAGATGAATGAGCGGCTTCAGGAGGTTAGAGGTGAACTTGTGCAGCAGAGGGAGGAACTGTGGGTGGCCAAAGAGCAGTTGGAGAAGAGTGTGGCCGGGGTCAAAGGGAGAGCCCTCTGACCAGTCTTCCCTCACACCTCAGGGCTGGGGGAGCACATTACCTCAGTTTAAACAGATTCATCAGGAATTAACTTGGCTTCCTTGAGTCATGCCACCTCAATCTCGCAGAGGGTCTCATAGCAGAAAATAGAAATTGGACACAACAGATTGTTGTTCAGACTCATTGGAGTTTAAATGTGTCTCCATAAATTGGTGTGACTTTTCGCGAAATGTTAAAGCAAATTAGTTGTCTACATGTTCTGTAATGACAATAAAATAATTATTTGTGAACAAATAACTTTTTAATGTTCAATAACACTGACATGTGCAGGAGTCAGGCTACGGCTCATATGAATGTTATATTTTAACTTAAAGGTCATTATATAGTTAATGCAATGATCAAGTACATGTCAGTGTAGAGTATATATTTGTTTCTTAATTAGCTCAGAAAACTGTCAGTCTATGTCCACGTTTCATTGGCATGAATGCATGTTTAGTCGATTATAATTGAAAGCTCATATTATATTGCTTTGATATATTCAAGAAAAAGTCAAATGAAGCTTTAAGTCAGCCAGGAAAATGATACACGTCCACAATTTATTTGATGAGAAAATGTATTATGATGACTTTCATTCCTTGGCCTATATCACATGGTACCATTTGCCTGTGGCCCTGTTTATACATGGCATGAGATTTCTTCTACCCCATATCTGATCTGCTATAATCCTTCTTTCCTTTCACCCCATGGTCCAACTTAATTTAGCCTATCCTAGTTGAAGCAAAGTGAGTAATATCAAAATGACACTGATCTCACAGGATACCTAATTGCTAATACAGTATTCCAGTTCCCGAGTCATGGCTGATCCAAATCGGCTTTCTATTCCACCTTGGGAGGGAATTTCACTAGACTCGTTCACAAAACTTTCCGGTGCTTTCAAGCATTGAATCTAACTTTACGTAATTTAATGCCAGGTATAAACAAGGTCTATGACGTTCATGGTGTACAACCTTGGATCTTTTAATCTGATTCGTAACATACATTATACAACATTTCCGTTGTAAGAACCTTTACAAAAGATTTAAAGAATACTGTCTTGATCTTTGACAACTTTCCTATGTACTCCATTGTCACTACTAGTCTTTAAGGGCTGTTTATACATTATCAATGGCAATTGTGACAAAGGGGCTTGGTTAATTGCATTACTCAAATGCTTTGGAAATGTTACCTGACTCAATTTAACATTGTACATTAAATGAGAATAAACAGCTCTTAAATTCCATGGAAATCACGCCAGATTAGTTTCATTTCTGTCAAGCACTTCTCTCGATCGATTTGTCTTGGTTACATCTCTTAAGAGAACATATGAACAGGTGATGTTACAACTACAGAGAATATGCATTTTTATTTCTAAGGTCTTTATGCTTGAGTTCGTTGACCTATCACTACTGACAGCAAGACGTTTAAGCGGATATTAACACCTTTCTGTAAATATTTCTACAGAATAATTTCTGTATGTGTACTCTTGTGTAGAACCCAACAGTTGTTTCTTAATGACCATCATCCACCATCACACCATATTGTACAGTACCTGCTTTCTGATTACTTTAAGTGATTCTAGAGGCGAACACATATGTCATAGCATTCAATAGACAAAGGCATTTACAGCTATTATGTTGAAATACAGTCATTCAGACTGTTCATCTACAATTAGAATCAATGAGCATGGCATATTCTCACTGCCACTTGATCCAGAATGGAGATGGACAAGAAATGCATGTTTGTTTCCATGGCTGGTTATTTTATGTTGGTCTTTTTAAATAAGGAAGAATGCCACTGAGGAGAAGTTAATTTTAGTTCAACATCTACAATATTAACAGGTGTAATACAGGTGTATTTAGCATGCTGTAAGGAGCAACACAGAGTTGTTTTTGCTCACTGGGAAGCTTATAGAGTTCTACTGCATGTCTGCACCAATGTTCCCTCAATTTTTTGGGTGCGCTACGCAAATCAAATTTGAGGTCTTGTGAACGGAAACTTGAATGTTGTGAGAATTTTGTCCAACTTCCGGCGTGTTTACAGTTTTAGACAGTAACCAATAGGCTATTGTGGCTATTGTAGCATAATGTAGGCCTACCAACAAAAGAATGGAGCAAATCCCATAACATTCACATGGAAGTGGCTTTTGATTTCTATGAAATAGCCTACAGTAGCCTATATGTGGTGTTCAATGCAGGCCTACATTGCATGAGTCTTTTAAAAACGTTTTTACATTATGAAGGGCTTGACATTAATTCATTATTTTTTTAAACGTATTCTGTAACACCATGGGTAAAACAAATTGCATTGTATAGTATTATATGATGCAAGAAACCACTTTACAAAATTCAATAAATTATTATTACCATACAGCGAATTAGACAATGTAGGCTACCCCTCTTCCTATTGGTTTATGTGCATATTCACGCCTGTCTCAAAATACAACACTGCCCCTTTAATTAAGACCTGACTGGCTTTTCAACGAGCTTGAAATGTAGCCTACACGTTTTGTGCTATTATATGAAGCAGTAACTCCCCATTGCTGACCTATACTTATCTATAACTGGGATAATAACTCGCTATCTAGCAAAGAATATCAACAAATGTCTACACGCGCGGCTCTGATCTGAAAAGCGCATTCACTTGCATTCAGATCGTGGGCTACACCCGCAAATATAATTCTTCTCCGTTGCGATCTGGCTCTGCCTACAACAAAATAACAGACAAAATCTTGCAAAGATGGATTTGTTTCGTTTTGTTGCATTAAACATGGCCTGATATAATGTTGATTCGATCACAGAAAATGTTGCTATATATAATGTGAACTCAGTGAAGTTCAAACTCTTGAATCTCTGAGCCATCTGGCTTTTTTTCTGCGTGGCAGTCCTGGAGGAGGTGCACGGCTGCGCATGCGCTCAGTTGAGGGAACATTGGTCTGCATGCATTTACAATACCGCTTCTAAAACAGAATACAGTTAACATAGTGTTCCAGCAGTGCTGATTATTTAACGTTAACTATTGGCAATAATAATTCCTGCAGTGGTTCTAAAGTGAAGGCTAACAGTGTGGTATCCTCAGTAGTAAATAGTGTGGCGAAGGCAAAGCAGTAACATGTGGGTACATAGTAAATACTTTACATAATATTATGTCCATATTTTGATGTATTTCAACAGTCTTTTTCAAATGAGTTTGGAGCCACAGTAGTACCTTTTCAAAAACACACAAGTCTTCCAGCTGGGTTTTCACTCAATGATTTGCATATTGTTTTTCAATAATGGTTGTTCCTTCCTTTTGATGATGGTGCTGTATGTCTTGAAATCCACAGACAATTGTATTTTTTTCCTATGTTGTCATGTCTACACTAATCTTCTAACAAGCAATGGTTTATATACAAATACAAAAAGTACAAAAATGTGCATTTTGTACGAGATTAGGCTACTCCCTGTAACTCCTCTCTAAATATAGGATAGTGTTATTCTATCCAAAGAAGTCCTGTCTTAATGCATACATCCAACTTGTATGAATGACATGTGGGATCAGATGATTTGAAATGACGAGTGTTCTTTTTTGAAGACATGTTTCTGATGCAGTGAGGAAAAAGAAGGTTCAATACCCGAGGTAAAAGGATTGATATACACAAGAATTTGTGTTAGTTTCAATCAGGAACACAGTAGGATTTTTCTCATCTCAATTGTACAGAATTACATACGGTACTACGTAGTAGGTACTAGGCTTCAGATTTTTCACATGACTTCTCATTGATTGCTTGGCTCTGTGCATCTTGCAGGCAGCAGGCCATGGGGCTGGGTATGTAGTTGAATGGGGTGACCCGAACTGCCTTGCTGGGGGAGCTCTGACGGAAATGGCCGACGCCGCCTGTGTGAGTTTCCACAGCGTTTCCAGAGGATGCTGTGCTGTAACTCTTTAGGGATCCATCAGAGTCTCCATCTTGGACGGAGCCAATGCTGATCTTTCTAAGGAGGGCTAGTCTCGCTGCCTCCTCTGAGATGATTGGAGCTGTCTCAACAGTTGGAGAGGTGCTTGAGTTGGTCTTGTTGGACGAGAAATCCTCTGTTTGGACTGTAGCGTCGCTCGTCTTTCTTGACTTTAGTAAAATGGTCGGCAGTTTCCTTGGCAGTGCCGGTGGTTTTGGTTTTGGCCCTTCAGGAACAGGCAACAGAGGCAATGCAGTAGATGGCAGAGTGCTCTTCAAGATTTGAGGCACATCCTCATCCCGAATCCTCCTCCAGGTGACTCTGTCATTGAGGTGTGATCCAGTTCTCTGCTGCTTCTTCTTTGTATCGTCCTCACTCTTGGCTCGCCCACTTGAGTCGGAGGATGAGGAGCGGAGGGAGGAGCGGCTGGTTACTCTGCTTAGTATGTTTATGCTGGGCGATGAGGAATGGCGCTTGATGTTGTCTCTTGCCTGTTGCTTGGTTGCGGAGACGTTTCTCGGAGGCACCCTGCAGGGACTCTCTGAGCTGGTTCTCCTGGCTGGACACCTCGTTGAGAGGTCTCGGTCACTAGAGCAGGCTCTGGACAGAGTCACAGTCTGCCTTTGAAGCCCCTGCTCCTGCCTTGGCTCTTGCCTTTGCCCGGGGCCCTTTCCTTGCATTCTTCTTGGTCCCTGAGCAACTGCCTTTAGCTCTTGGCATCGAGATGAGCATAGGAAGACTGCAGGAGCACCTGGAATTGCTTTTCTGGGCGATGCGTGCTGCGAGGTAGGCACAGAGCGTGAGGACGAAATGTCACGTCTCATCCTTGTCTTTGATTCCTTGATAAAGGTCAATTGCCTCAGGAACCCATTGCGGTCAGACTCGCTGCTGCTTGAATGGGTAGATGTCATGCGGACTAAGTCAAAACGATTGGCTGGAGGGATTATTTTTCCAGCCACCTGACTGTTTTGTCTGCTGATACTTGTGGGTTGGTTGGTTACCAATGGCGATAGAGTTCTGGACTGTCTTGCTGCATTCTGCATGAAGGGTATTCGGACGGGTGACTTCTGTGTTTTGTGTCCTGGAGGTATTGGGCTCTGATTTGAAGGAACAGTGGAACGTCCCTTCCTTTCAGGTGGACTACTTGCTGGTGTGTTATCTTTTTGGGGAACAGATTTACTTGTTTGTGAGGGGGAGATTATTTTCTTCTGTGACTGTCTCGATGGAGTAGAGCTTTGAGATGATCCAGAGGATGAGCTCTTTGGTATCCTCGGAGGTGGGGTTGAGCTTCTTTTCGGCAAACACCACTGTGTGGAGTCCAGGGGTTGTCCCAAACGGTGGAGACTCTTTGACCTCTGTTGTGCAAGGTTTGGATTCTTTGGAGCATCTGTTTTGGGGGATTCTTTATTAGGAGGCGGCCTTTGCGAAAGATTTGTCTCTTTCTTAGGCGTGTATGTCACTGTTCTACCTCTGAAGACCACTGGTAGATTTGGAACTGGTTTACGTTGGTTAAAGTCCAGTGGTTTGTTTGCTTTTTTGTCTTTAAATATCTTCTTTTCTTTAGGCGTAAAGCTAGATCCAGACATGAATGAGAGGACAGATTCAGTCTCTTCAGAGGAATGTTCTTGAGACTTTGATGCTTGTAACCTTGTGACAACAGAATTAGCTCCTTCTTGTATTACTCTCCATTCAACACTGTTGAGGTCTGAGTCTTTATCAGATGCTATATCGTCACTGTCAAAGTCTTGTTCGTTGTTCCATCCACCGGACACTTTCTGCATGTCATTTCTTTGTTTCTGCTTCTTCTCTGCTTTCTTTCTTGCAGATAGCTTCTTCCTCTGCTTGGGCATTGCAGATGTTATGCATTTTTGCAGAAGATCATCCTCTGAATCCATACTGACTGAGCTTGGTGAGCTTTGTTCCTCATACTGATTGTGGATGTGCATTGGTCTTGTTTGTTGGACCTGGTTAGATATCTTGTTGTGTTTGTTTTTCACCCATACTTGCTGGGATTTTGATTGGTGTTCCTCAAATTCTGCATCACTCAAAGAGCTAAGAGATGAACTAAGAGAGTAACATGGGGGTGTTTCCTCCATGATTAGTTTGTGCTTGATCCTATTAAAGCCTTTGGGTCTTGTCTGGGAATTGTCAATCCGACCAATATTAGTCATACTTCGGGAGAGAGTGTTTCTGCTGGACTCTCTCATCTGTTTTCTCCCTGTCCTTTTCATCACTCCCTCCTCTTTGTCTGTCTGGTCATCATTCAAGCAGTAAATGGCTTCCCCTGTAGGTGTTGGATGGGGCATGGACTGAAAAGCCTTATTTCTCTCTAGTGCTCTCTGATTTTGGTTCCCTTCTGTGTTTTGCTTTATGATAGGTAGATCCAGTTTCCTTGTCAGGACCTGTCCCTGCTTTTGTCTTTGTTGATTGGGTGATTGATCACGGTTTCTCTGATTAGCCACTCTATCAGCAACTTCTTTGCTCTGCATCAGTACTCTTTGAGTGGGAATGACATGTTTGATTGACCTGCTCATTTGATTGACTGGTATGTCAGGCTGACTGGTCATTTTAGTGGGTTTGTGGAAGTGCGAGAAAACCCGAAGGTCTTCAATTCTCTTTGCCTCTTGATCCAACAATTCCTGTTTGTTCATACTTCTAACCCTCCAATCTTTTGCCCCCTTGTCCCTCACTGGGTACTGAAGTGTTTCGTCACTTAACGATGTCGTGCTGGAAAAGTTGACAGGGGTGCCCTCGGCAGAATCAGTGTATGATGAATCATCAAGATATAAGTCCTTTTGTTGCATCACAATCCTTCTCCCTGAGCACATTTGATTGGCATTGCTAGGAACCATCATATAAACAGGTATAGGTTTTCGGGTTTGTGAGTTTAGAACATGGGTGGGTAAGGTGGAGATCAAGGAGGGCATTACTTTCCTGAACTTGGAGGGCATTGCTGAATTGATGCATTCTTTGAGAATTTCTATATCATCATCTGAATTGCCCTCACTATATCTCTCCCCTTGGTCCATAAAAGAAGGATGCTCATTGTCATCTCTATCTCCATGAGCCCTTGGGAATGATGGATTGTTGTCCTTTTGCTGGAGTAAGGGAGTCAATTTCAGTTCCACATCCTTCTGAATGTAGTGCTCATGAAGAGGTAGAGCACTCAAGCTGGAGGCACATGAAAAGTTCTCTGTGGGTTTTTCTACTGTAAAATAGATCATGGTCTCCAAATCTGGAGGTAAGTTGATCCTTTCCTTAAAGTCTGCAACTTCCATGAACTTGCGCAAGCTGCTTTCCCACTGCCCTGCTGTCCCAGCATTTTGGGTTTCTGGTCCATTTGATTCAGCAAAGCATGGGGTTTTGCTTCGACTGGGGGGCATGGTTTGCCCTGGACTGTCAGGAAGATCACTTGGACTTATGGTTCCACTGATCATTCCGCTGCATGGATCACTAAGTATGGAGCTGGCAATTGAATGAGACTCAAAGCTACCCAGTGAGCTGACCGAGCTACAACGGCTCATCACAAGTGGGGTCTCATGGATGTAATTCTCTGATGAACTTGAAGGTGATCTGTCCTCAAGTATGCCTGGTGATAGACCCCTGAGGAACACCTTTTCACGTTTGGTGGGGCAGGGAATTTCAATAGGATCAGACCCAATGCTCAGACAGGTTTTTGAATCAGTGACTAGCAGTTGGCTATCACTTAAATCCTCCAGAGTCTCATTCTCCTCCTCCCTATTGACCAGATCCCCATCTTCCATTTCAATGATCTCAAGTGATGAGTCACTCTCCAACTCATTTTCACTTTGACTCTGTCCGTCAAGAGCTCCATCACCAGAGGAGAGGGAGGACAGGGAACTGCAACGGGAGAAACAGATTGGGGTGTTCTCCACTGAATACTTCTGCAGTGTCTCCATTGGGCCAATGGTTGGACTTCTAGCAGAGCTCATTGGAGAAAACTTGGCTAAACTCCCTCCAGTCATCACAGTTGGGACCCAGGCTAGTCTCCTCATTGCTTGAGCTGCCTGCACATTGATGGCACTTTTTGCAACACCAAACTTGGAGACACTTTGAATTAGAGGGACATGTTGGTAGGAAGGGGACAGCTTTATGGAAGTCATGCTGACATCAGAGGAAAGTTTAGTTGATGCACTAGCTGGTGTTTGTGGGGGCAGCTCTTGGCTCTTCTCGGTTTCTGTGCTATTTAGTTCAAGCAATTGAACCTCTTTGTTGTCCACAGAATCTCTCTCTGGCACATCAATCGGACTTGTCGCATTGAGAACATGAGCTCTGATGTTAAGATATTCTTGATGGGCCACCTTAAGATCAAGCTTGTTAGGTCGTCTTTGAGCTGTTGCTGACCTCGCTGAGGGCCTAATCTGGTCCTTGCTACCACAATAGCCATCACTGGTACTGCCACTGTTGAGACTGTCAGTGGACAAACTTGCATGGGTGGTTTTGAGACGTAAGAGAGCATAGGCTCTGTTTAGACGTTCTCTGTGTGCAAAGTTGCTGGTATCAGAGAGGCGGCAGGGGGAGCATGACTTGGCCCGGGCCTCGTGGAGTTCATCTGATCCATAAGGCCAGTCTGCAAAATGGTCCTCTGAGCTAAGGCTGAAGCTGTCCTCCGAAGATGTATGCATGGTAATGTCCTCCACAAGCTTATCAATCTTGGCCACAGTGTTGGTGATCTTTTTTGCTAATTTTCCTGCTGCAACAGACACCTCGTCTTCTGGAGGCGCGGGCCTCTTATCCTCTGTCTGTGGTGGCTCCACGTCTCTCTCCGGTTCACTGTCCTTCTTGCGAGGCTGGTTTTGAAGAAAGTTGGAATTGGTCAGGAACATGGAGAGCATGGAGAAACTCCCTGTATCCAGACTACTGGAGACATTAGGGGCCTCATCATCATCAAAGCAGCCTGAGTCAGATGCATAATCCTTTGCCAGGCTCTCGATATGCCGCAGCGGCTTGTTAATGCTTGGATGCTTGGGGCTGCTTTGTTTTTCAATGGAATCAAATGTTTCAGCAAGGTGCTTTGCATCTAGCTCAGCCTCCAGTGCTTTCTGCTTCCTCATGTAGAGCGAGGGCATGCAGGAACCAGGGGATATGACCGCAGCATCCTTATACTTGAGGGGCCGATTTGTGAGCAGGTTCCGTAAAGCTGCGGCACTTCCCATGGCTATCATTTTGTGCTTGGAGTGGATGAGGTTGCGCAGCATGCTGACTGCTCCCAGGTCCCACAGCAGCTCCTGGTCCTTGGGACTGCGGGCAGAGAGGTTCCAGAGGGTCCCACAAGCGTTGCTCACAATCGTCAGGCTGTGAGAGCGCAGGTGCTGAAGCAGCGTTTGGAGGCAGTTGTGGTCCCTGAGGATTTGCCTGAATTGAAAGAGAGAAAAAACGTATTAGAATAAATGTTGTGGTTATTTACAGTTGAAGTCGGAAGTTTACATACACTCAGGTTGGAGTCATTAAAACTAATTGTCCAACCACTCCACAAATGTCTTGTTAACAAATTATAGTTTTGGCAAGGCGGTTAGGACATCTACTTTGTGCATGACACAAGTACATTTTTCGAACAATTGTTTACAGACAGATTATTTCACATATAATTCACTGTATCACAATTCCAGTGGGTCAGAAGTTTACATACACTAAGTAGAATGTGCCTTTAAGCAGCTTGGAAAATTCCAGAAAAAGATGTCATGGCTTTAGAAGCTTCTGATAGGCTAATTGACATCATTTGAGTCAATTGGAGGTGTACCTGTGGATGTATTTCAAGGCCTACCTTCAAACTCAGTGCCTCTTTGCTTGACATCATGGGAAAATCAAAAGAAATCAGCCAAGACCTCAGAAAAAAATTGGAGAACTCCACAAGTCTGGTTCATCCTTGGGAGAAATTTCCAAATGCCACGTTCATCTGTACAAACAACAGTACGCAAGTATAAACACCATGGGACCATGCAGCCGTCATACCGCTCAGGAAGGAGACGTGTTCAGTGTCCTAGAGATGAACGTACTTTGGTGCGAAAAGTGCAAATCAATCCCAGAACAACAGCAAAGGACCTTGTGAAGAGGCTGGAGGAAACGGGTAAAAAAGTATCTACATCCACAGTAAAACGAGTCCTATATTGACGTAACCTGAAAAGCCGCTCAGCAAGGCAGAAGCCACTGCCATTAAAAAAGCAAGACTACGGTTTGCAACTGCATGTGGGGACAAAGATCGTACTTTGGGGAAATGTCCTCTGGTCTGATGAAACAAAAATAGAACTGTTTGGCCATAATGACCATCGTTATCTTTGGAGGAAAAAGGGGGAGGCTTGCAAGACGAAGAACACCATCACAACCGTGAAGCACGGGGATGGCAGCATCATGTTGTGGGTGTGCTTTGCTGCAGGAGGGACTGATGCATTTCACAAAATAGATGGCATCAGGAAGAAGGGAAATTATGTGGGTATATTGAAGCAACATCTCAAGACATCAGTCAGGAACTTAAAGCTTGGTCGCAAAATGGGTCTTCCAAATGGACAATGACCCCAAGCATACTTCCAAAGTTATGGCTTAAGGACAACAAAGTCAAGGTATTGGGAGTGGCCATCACAAAGCCCTGACCTCAATCCCATAGAAAATGTTTGGGCAGAACTGAAAAAGCGTGTGCGAGCAAGGAGGTCTTACAATCCTGACTCAGTTACACCAGCTCTGTCAGGAGGAATGGGCCAAAATTCACCCAACTTATTGTGGGAAGCTTTTGGAAGGCTACCCGAAACGTTTGACCCAAGTTTTTAAACAATTTTAAGGCAATGCAATACTAATGGTATGTATGTCAACTTCTGACTCACTGGGAATGTGATGAAAGAAATAAAAGCTAAAATAAATCATTCTCTCTACTATTATTCTGACATTTCACATTCTTAAAATAAAGTGGTGATCCTAACTGACCTAAGACAGGGAATTTTTACTGCGATTAAATGTCAGGAATTGTGAAAAACTGAGTTTAAATGTATTTGGCTAAGGTGTATGTAAACTTCCGACTTCAACTGTATGGCAATTATTAAACTGTTGCACTGATATACAGTAGAATTCAATTCAAGTAAATACCTGTAATCATCCCGTGTGGCCACAAGACTGGAAACATTGCGCAGGATGCCACCTCCACTCTCGATGATTGCCAGTGAGTTGGTCTGACATCTGTAGGTGAGGGTGCTGACCAAGAAGCCCAGAGCCCCATCTACTGAGCAAATGGCTACCTTGTTCTCAGGACTGTGTGCTGACAGGTTCCACAGAGCGCTGAGGAGGCTTTTCAACGTGGATTCCTAAAATGGGATTTTACATTTACATTGCATTAGAGATTAGAATTGTGCAGATATTTTGCCATTGTTTCCTTTGGTTATTGCTTTGGTTACAATTGCCACCATGCATCGATGACATTATCTCGGTGTGATCTTACTTTTGTGGCTTGAAGAGCACAGGTTATCAATCCTGTTACACTCCCTATGTCCCTAAGGACCCTCTTGCTGTTGATGTCTGCACGCCATGACAGATTTCTCAGAATACTAGACACTACCTGTGAGGGGAAAAATAGATATCTCTTTAGCCATGGAAACATTGACTTAAACCACTGAAACTGAAAAGAGTAATGTCTCGTGGTTCTGAAATGTTGACAAAAAATAAAACACTCTCAAGTAGTTAGGATAGTAGTAACCATGTTGTACCTGATGTAGTTCCTCACTATCAGATGCAAGTTGGGCAACAATGGCCTGCAGGCAGCTTTTCTTTGTGCAGAGAGTGGCCTGTGTACAAGAGAGGTCAGACAGGAGTCATTTATCTTGAATAAAAAAATATTCTTAACAATTGGGATAAATATGTATCCCTCTCAGTTTTTTTAATGCTTTTCTCATGATACATTACCTTGTTGACGACATCTCCGAACGTGAGGTTTGTCAGCGCCATGCCTGCGTAGCGTCGAAGCGCCATATTGATGGGATCGTTCTTCATTCCGTACAGCTCCTGGTCCAAGTGCATTAGCTCTGCGACTACCTGCAACCCCCCTAAACAGAGACACACCAGCCATGCACATCACAAACTGAACAATCACTTCATTCACATATAATATTTGTCAGTAAGGTTATGCTTTATCATCTTTGATGGAAGTATATTTCCCATTGACATGTTGTTCACTAACCTAGTTCATTCATGGCTTGTCGGTATTCCTCCTCAAAGGAGAGCTTCATGACAGCACACATGGCCTGGCAGATCTGGGGCTCCAATGTCTCAGGGATGTCTGAATACAACACAGACAAGTACAGCTGGAATTACTTTCACATTCACAGTATAATCCACAGTGTGCTATAGAGATGGTATTAATCGCCCAAAATAATCCTGCTTCCCTCCACTACTAACCTGTGGTTGTAGTACCTCCGGGGGAGGGCCTCCCCACGTGGCTCTCGATCCAGTCCCAGCCGCTGTCACAGTGCGAGCGGATCTGCTCCAGCACGTGCAGCACCCTCATCTCCCGCCGGGCTTGGCCCTCGTCTGGCTGGGAGTACACTATGTTGTGCAGGGCAGCGCTGGCTCTGGATCGGGCCTCCCGGCTGCACCCTGTACTTCCATCCGCCTCTCCGGTGCCCCCTGGGCCGTCGTGAAGGATCTGCACCAGCAGGGGTACACAGCCTGACTTGCGCATGGCGATGCAGCTGTCTTGGGAGCTGGACATGGTCAGCAGAGTGCGGGACATCTCCTCCCTGTCCCGGTTGGCCAACATGGAGAGCAGCCAGAACACCATCTCCACCTAATCCAGATCAAATACAAAATGGCCGTGGTGAGTACGTATTTAATTCACCTTCATTTTGACTTTTGTATTTTAAATACTTGTATTTTACTACAATATTTTACAACAACGACTTGAGAAGAATGTTTGATATTATAACATTGGCATGCATGACCACTGAATCGGAAAATGGTGGATGGATAGTATCATATGCATGTAAGCTCCACTTTTGCTACACATGGCAGGGCAATGGGACCATTATTGTCCACCTAAACAAATATTCATCTAGATAATGCAAAGCCAGTAATGTAAACTGCATTGTAGATCTGAACTGGCATTCATCATACTAAATATGTAATGGTGCCCTTACTTTGCTTCCATCTCCTTGTGCATCAATCGCAGAAGAAGACGACGCATTTTCTGTGTCACAGCTTGAGATCTGCAAATACAGAAAGGGATAGGAAATGGCATGGTTTTAAAATGCTCCAGAAAATCACATTGTAGGATTTTTAATGAACCTGATAGGTAGGCCTAAATAAATAAGAACTGTATGCAGCTGCTGGCATTGGTAGATCATTGGAATTTCATACAAGTTAATAAACAAATGTTCTACATTTTCTGTTCAATCCTAAGTATTTAGGAGTCAGCGTCAAAAAGCAGAGTGAGATGTTATTGTCAATAGACCACTAACAGCTACAGTGCCTTCCGAAATGATTCATAACCTTTGACTTATTCCACATTTTGATGTTACAACTTGAATTTAAAATTGATTAAATTCTCACCCATCTACACACAATACCCCATAATTAAACATTTATTTAAAATGTAAAAATACAAAAATAAATATATTATTTACATAAGGATTCACACCCTGAGTTAATACTTTGTAGAAGTACATTTGGCAGGGATTACGGCTGTTATTCTTTCTGGGTAAGTCTCTAAAATTCTTCAAACTTTGTCAAATTACTAGACAAACATTTTCAGGTCTTGCCATAGATTTTCAAGTAGATTTAAGTCAAAACTGTAACTCGGCCACTCAGGAACAGTCACTGTCTTCTTAGTAAGACACTCCAGTGTAGATTTGGCCTTGTGTTTTTGGTTATTGTCCTACTGAAAGGTGAATTAATCTCCCAGTGTCTGGTGGAAAGCAGATGGCACCAGATTTTCTATTTAATTCATTTTTTATCCTGAAAAACGTTCTAGTACTTAACAATTACAAGTCTGTGAAATGCTGCTTTAGTGCCTTGTTGCAAACAGAATGTATGTTTTGGAATATTTTTTATTCTGTACAGGCTTCATTCTTGTCAATTAGGTTTTTATTGTGGAGTAACTACAATATTAAACTCTATAACTGTTTTAAAATCCCTGATCTGTTTCCTTCCTCTCGGGTAACTGAGTTAGGAAGGACGCCTGTATCTTTGTAGTGACGGGAAGTATTGATACACTATCCAAAGAGTAATTAATAACTTCACCATGCTCAAATGGATATTCAATATCTGCTTATTCTAGGTGCCTTTCTTTGCGACCATTGGAAAACCTCACTGGTCTTTGTGGTTGAATCTGTGTTTAAAATTCACTGCTCGTGTCACGACTTCCGCCGAGGTCAGTCCCTCTCCTTGTTCGGGCGGTGTTCGGTGGTCGACGTCACCGGTCTTCTAGCCATTGCCAATCCACCTTTCATTTTCCATTTGTTTTGTCTTGTTTTCCCACACACCTGGTTTGCATTCCCTCATTACTCGCCTTGCATATAACCCTCTGTTTCCCCCCATGTCTGTGTGTGGAATTGTCATATGTAAATGTATGTGTACTCCAGGCTGGTTTGCGCCGGGTTATTGTAATCCGTGTGTGTTTTGTTCACCTCAATAAAGGGCTCCGTTTGCTTCCCATTTCTGCTCTCCTGCGCCTGACTTCCCTGCAGCCAGTTACACACTCCTTTACAGCTCGACTAATGAACCTTACAGAGAATTGTATGCGTGGGGTACATAGGAGGTAATGATTTAAAAAATCATGTTAAACACTTATTGCACAAAGTCCATGCAACGTATTGTGACTTGTTAAACATATTTTTACTCCTGAACTTAAGGCTGGCCATAAATAAGGGGTTGAATACTTATTGACTCAATTTCAGCTTTTAATTTTAATTAGTAAAAATGTCAAAAACATTGTGTGTAGGCCAGAGACAAAAAATCTCAATGTAATCCATTTTATATTCAGGCTGTAAAACAACAAAATGTGGACAAAGGGGTGTGAATACTTTCTGAAGGCACTGTATAAATACATTTAATTTCAGCTAATTTAATTTCAACTCTATAATATCTTGGCCCTGCAGACAGACATACTCTTCATCAGGTACCAGCTGCACACTCCAAGCATACAGATACACTCCATTTACATTCAACATACCAATTGGCTACATCACAAATCATCAGAGAATATCTATCCACTCTTTTATCCTCCCAACCCATCACCATGGTAACCCTTGGTGCTGCAGGGTGTGTGTGTGAGAGAGCCTGTGCCTGATCACACCAAAGACTCACTCTCAGACAAAGGGGGAGGGCTATAGACATATGCTTGTCTGAATAGCTCCATGTTGTAAGCAATAAAGTGTTCTCGCCAATAACAAGACAACCATGCTAAATGTGTCTGTGTTTTGATGGATTGAATCTGCAGTAGCTTTTACCCCATTAATTGTCGCAGTTCAAATACATAATCAATCGCTTACAATGTATTGACCAGGAACCTGCTGTCTGCTACAAGATGGATGACAATAGCCCTGAAAAACATGGAACAATGTGTCTATTGTATAAAAATAAAAAAAACTAGGCAAGTCAGTTACAATGACGGCCTACCAAAAGCCCTCCTGCGGGGACGAGGGCTGGAATAAAAATATAGGACAAAACACACATCACGACAAGAGAGACAACACAGCACTACATAAAGAGAGACCTAAGACGACAACATAGCATGGCAGCAACACAACATGACAACAATATGGTAGCAATAACAACATGGCAGAAGCACAACATGGTACCAACATTATGGGGCACAGACAACAGCACAAAGGGCAAGGTGGAGACAACAATACATCACAAGAAGCAGCCAAAACTGTCAGTAAGAGTGTCTAAGTCTTTGAATGAAGAGATTGAGATAAAACTGTCCAGTTTGAGTGTTTTTTGCAGCTCGTTCCAGTTGCTAGCTGCAGCGAACTGAAAAGAGGAGCGACCCAGGGATGTGTGTGCTTTGGGGACCTTTAACCGAATGTGACTGGCAGAACGAGTGTTGTATGTGGAGGATGAGGGCTGCAGTAGGTATCTCAGATGGAGGGAGTGAGGCCTAAGAGTTTTATAAATAAGCATCGACCAGTGGGTCTTGCGATGGGTATACAGAGATGACCAGTTTACAGAGGCGTATAGAGTGCAGTGATGTGTCCTATAAGGAGCATTGGTGGCAAATCTGGTGGCTGCTCGAGAGCACCCTTACCTGCCGATCTATAAATTACTTTTCTGTAATCTAGAATGGGTAGGATGGTCATCTGAATCAGGGTTAGTTTGAAAGAGGAGCAATTACGATAGAGGAAACCAAGTCTAGATTTGACCTTAGCCTACAGCTTTGATATGTGCTGAGAGAAGGACAGTGTACTGTCTAATCATACTCCTAAGTACTATAATGAGGTGACTACCTCAAGCTCTAAACCCTCAGAGGTAGTAATCACACCGGTGGGGAGAGGGGCATTCTTACCAAACCACATGATCTTTGTTTTGGAGGTATTCAGAACAAGGTTAAGGGCAGAGAAAGCTTGTTGGACATTAAGAAATCTTTGTTGTAGCCCCTTTTATTTATTTCTCCCTGCAGCCTGGCACTATAGAGATCGTTGCTATTCTCCTATAGAGCACCCACAGACAGAAACACAGACGGGCCAGTCTGGGACCCAGGTAACACCTCCCTTCTTTGCCAAGTTTGTAGTCCCTAAGCAACTCTATACTTTCTGTGAGGAGCGACCAATTGGAGCCGAGCTAAAGAGGGGTAAAGCCTGCATTCTGCATAGCAGCATGGCAGCACTGGAGAGCATAGCCAGGGAGCGACACAAGGTGAGAGGGATAGAGAGAGAGATGCGGCTGGGCCTGCTGCGCAGTGCAGCAGCTAAGCTCAGTCAGCTCAAGGTTAATATAAAAGTGGATTTTCAGTATATTACAGGATAACAGCATTCCACACTCTACAGGATTAGATCCCACTGTATAATAGGTATTCTCTATACAGTCACAGTGCACTGTCCTTATTAGAATCATATGTTCAAGCATCAACCCCTCATAAAAACCATATAGGATGGAATAAACATCATTGGCATATACAGTAAATACTAATAAAATATACTTATGTAAAACAGGTGATTCTGTATTAGAATTTTAGTTTGAATTGATAACAGAATAGTACGAAGGCCCAATCAAACTGTCACTTCATAAAATGTACAATATATTGTTTTGGTTAACCAACAGATCTCTTTTTGTTTATCCCTGTTTTTCTAGGCCAAAAGGTTTGCCCAGGTTGAATCTGATCAATTATGAAATTGCCTCAATCGAATTGTCTACAATGATTTATTTAAACTAGTTCATAATTAATTAACCCAAAGTGGAACCCCCTCAAGTAAAATGACAAATAACTGATTATGTGAATCAATATATGAAGATACAGTGGGGCAAAAAAGTATTTAGTCAGCCACCAATTGTGCAAGTTCTCCCACTTAAAAAGATGAGAGAGGCCTGTAATTTTCATCATAGGTACACTTCAACTATGACAGACAAAATGAGAAAAAAAATGAATTTATTTGCAAATTATGGTCACCTACAAACAAGCAAGATTTCTGGCTCTCACAGACCTGTAACTTCTTCTTTAAGAGGCTCCTCTGTCCTCCACTCGTTACCTGTATTAATGGCACCTGTTTGAACTTGTTATCAGTATAAAAGACACATGTCCACAACCTCAAACAGTCACACTCCAAACTCCACTATGGCCAAGACCAAAGAGCTGTCAAAGGACACCAGAAACAAAATTGTAGACCTGCACCAGGCTGGGAAGACTGAATCTGCAATAGGTAAGCAGCTTGGTTTGAAGAAATCAACTGTGGGAGCAATTATTAGGAAATGGAAGACATACAAGACCACTGATAATCTCCCTCGATCTGGGGCTCTACGCAAGATCTCACCCCGTGGGGTCAAAATGATCACAAGAACGGCGGGCAAAAATCCCAGAACCACACGGGGGGACCTGCAGAGAGCTGGGACCAAAGTAACAAAGCCTACCATCAGTAACACACTACGCCACCAGGGACTCAAATCCTGCAGTGCCAGACGTACTGGCTTAAGCAGGGGGACACATGTCCAGGCCCGTCTGAAGTTTGCTAAAGAGCATTTGGATGATCCAGAAGAAGATTGGGAGAATGTCATACGGTCAGATGAAACCAAAATACAACTTTTTGGTAAAAACTCAACTCGTCGTGTTTGGAGGACAAAGAATGCTGAGTTGCATCCAAAGAACATCATACCTACTGTGAAGCATGGGGGTGGAAACATCATGCTTTGGGGCTGTTTTTCTGCAAAGGGACCAGGACGACTGATCCGTGTAAAGGAAAGAATGAATAGGGCCATGTATCGTGAGATTTCCGCCAGTAGCAATCGCTGTGTAGGCTATGCTACACTTTGTAGGCTACTCACCGTTAGCTAGCTAAGACTTATAGCCAACCTGTAAAGTAAACAAGTAAAATGGCCAAACGAAGCTCACTATGAGATTTTTTTCAAGGGGCCGTGTATAGACGAGATTGTTGGAGCATTTGTCAAGTTATTTGATATCAGTGATTTAGCCATGAAGGGCCTCTACCCTCTAGATCAATCACTGATTGCATTGATCTAATCGGAGGGCCTTAAAGACAGTTTTGGTACATTCAGAGACACTGATCACCACCACTTTTTATGCAACACTTTCAGAAATCATGAACGCGCCCTTCGCTGAAACATGACCATCAGTCCAGTGAAATAAAAAAAGATTGAAAAAAAAAAACAAACAGACAAGTTATTTCATGCTCCGATGTGCCTCACAAGTAATAGGCTATAACAACTGACCTTTTACCAGTGTTATCATACAGCTTAGCTATAACAACTGACCTATTACCAGTGTTATCATATAGCCTAACTATAACAACTGACCTATTACCAGTGTTATCATATAGCCTAGCTATAACAACTGACCTATTACCAGTGTTAAAACTGCCCTGTAGTTAGGCCCTATAGGCTATTGATAATTTCATTGATATCAAACAATACATTGTAGGCACACTTCCGCGCCCAGCAGATAATTGCACTCTGCAATTTTGACTCATAAAGTGACCTCGGTTAAGAAAAGGTTGGTGACCACTGTTTTACTCTATATAGGCTATGGCCTAGTATTATGTGTATTAGCATACTACTAGGCTATTATTTAAGTTTCCTTTGATGATGTCTAATGCAAACCGGATCTACTTTGATTGGCCTCCGTGCCAGTGATTAACACTAAACAGGCCTCGTTGGACATCCCCTTCGGGCCAATGACGTGTCTTTTGAAAATCAACATTCTAACTGTCTGCTCTTTCTGTTACTATATAGACATCAAAACATCTTACCTGCTTGCGACTGTAGGATCATTTGCAAAGACCCCTTTTTGGCACTCTGTTTCATTTCCCTGCCTCTGTGTCAATTCCAAGCTGCATGGTTCATTACATTCTTCATATACATTTTAACAATTGATAATATTCTTACCCATCAGACTATTGTCAATTTAATCTGGTCTTTGGGCCAACTCGATTGTTGCATGTGCAATTAGTTTCGATATAGTTAGGTGTAGTATTGACGGATCATCATCAGCTTCACAGGTTTGATGGGCATGAAAAAAAAAAGACGTGTCCTCTTTTTAAACTGCTAACACAAATTCTGTTTGTGATATTAAGATTTTAACAACGATAGTGTGTTAGACTTATTTAGGAAATGTCAAGCATGGGGGGGTGCATAAGTTTAAAAATGGCAAAGCAATTTAAAAAAGTACATTTGTTTTTAGTCAATATGACGCTCTCGGCTTTCCTAGTGTTAAATGCTTACATTTGTGGCCGCCTAGCCTAGCCTAGCATCTCCTGGTATCTGAGCCAGTGAGAGGTTACCAAGTCTATTGCAATCATTACTGTTACATAAGGGCATTATGTTCTATGGTTTGTTGTGTGCGGTCCATTACAGTAGGGTATAAGGTCGGCTATGCTTTTATGATCATTTAATGAGGACTTGAGTGCCCAAATTTTGCCCAACCCACATTTCTTTTCTGGCCCTGCCATCAACAGATTTCTGCCTGCGCCACCGCACAGCATGAAACATTTATTTTAAAATCCAATATGGTGGTGTGCCTGTGTACTCTCAAAAAAATCATCAATAAAGATGTTTCTAGAAGACACATCAAACATCACTCAGTTTCAGCACGTGTCGATGTTGAAGGCAGCGGCGTGGCACTGCGCCTGTTTGTGTACCGGCCCCCTATAGTGATCGCATAGCACCGATAAAACATGCAGCGCGGTGCTGACAAGACACAGGAGAGGAATTAGAGAGGGAAATATTAAACCAGTCACAGGACGAGGAAAACTGACAATATGATTTAAAATTCACCGACAGATGCCCGAGAGGCGGGGGACAACGTGAAATCAATCACATCTGAGGGAAACTAATCCTTGTCATCTTTCATGTTTTACAGTACAAAATCATTTTGTGAAAACAGAACACAGGATTATCTACAGCACCTCAATCGTTGTGTGTATTGACTGTTCATAATGGCCTGTGCAGTTGAAGTCTTATGTACATACTTCAGAAAACCAATTCATCTGTGCTGCCTCTGTTGGACAGTCGACACTAGGCCCCTTTGTTTTACCTTTATCTCAAGTGTGTGTGTGTGTGTCTGTGCGTGTGTGCTGTTTATTTCACCTCACACAGGTTCTTTTCCTGGGTGCCTCTGGACTCCTGCGCCTCCTGTAGCTCTTTCTCTAGCTGTTCCAGACGAGCCACACGGATCTGCGAGGGGAGACAGAGAGGGATGAGCAAGAGAGAGAGCGATAGTCTTTGGTCGCCACAGACATTTTTGTACAACACCCTCCATAACAGCACAGTTTTTAATTTCTGCGGTTTTTACATGTCAACTGTGTGTGGACATGCAGGGCAAACTGGGCCATCTGTTGCATCCCAAACACGATTCAGGAAGAAGTACCACACTCAATAATGTAAGTGAACGCATTGACAACAGCTGCCAAATGTCACTGTCTGTGTTGCCCTTCCAGAGACAGACTTGGCAGAGAGTCCTTCTCCTTACCTGAGTCCGCTGGACCATTTCATCGCTGGTTCCGAAGCGTTCCTCCATGACAGAACGCAACTGCTGCGCCTCGAACTCCAGCTGCTGCCGAATGAGGTCCATCTGTATGGAGAACTATGACAATAAGGAAGAGGAGGTTAGTTCCCACGCAACACAAGAATCAATTTTGAAACAAAATGGTTGCTAGTTTGAATCTCACCTGCACACCTGTTTAAACAATAATGAGTTGATTTCATGACAATAAGCATACCAACAATTTTTTGTTGTTGTGTATATCTATGTAAACCAGGGGTGTCAAACTCATTCTTCCCCAGGGGCCGCATTCGGTCTTCAACAAGGTCTGGAGCACCGCACTGAAAATTTGTTATATTTCCTCGCTGTCAAAATTGTCAAAAAGTAGTCCTCTATCCATCGGTTTTGGAATTTTCAAATGCTCCCTGACTGTTTAGCTTTCATTTAGCTGATTATTAACGAGCTGGACACAGTCAAGAAACTGTATGAATGTAGGTCCATTATAATTTCTACACAGTTTCAATTTTGTTTTACGCATTTTAAAGTATATTGAGTTTGCTCTCACTGTGTCGATGCGTGGCAGTTGGTTCAGCCGCTGAGACAGGCCCTGGAGCTGGCTGTAGTACCAGTGACGCTCCCTCTCCTCCTTGTCGATCTCACTCACCAGCATAGCCCTGGAACACACACAGCCACACAAACCTTTAACACACAGACTACCATCCGCAACATCACTGGGGATTCATAGTGCCTCACCTTTTTTAATGTGGGGGGGGGGGGGGGGGGGGGGACTGCAGATTTACAGTGAATGATGATGTTTAAGGTAGTATCACAAGTAATGCATGCATCTGATTGAAAAATGGTGCTTACCTCTCTTTGTAGAGGTCTTCCAGATGCTGGGCCGTGATACGTCCGTCTCCCAGCATGGCTTTGGCCAGGGCTCCATCCATGAGGTGGGTGTGTCCAGGATGCATGGCCGTGCCCTCCCCTGACAGAGAGGAGCTCTGGCGGGATGAAGGCCGTAGGGGGCTCCTGGCTCTGGAGGAGGAGGGAGGCAAGCAGGCCAGACGATCGTCCATGTCACTCGACTGAGCTGCCAGACTGGCTAGACTGTCTGGCAGGACGCGCAGATTGTGCGGCTGGTACTTCAGCTCATAGTAGTTGGTCAGGTCCATGTGCAACTCTGAGAGAGAAAGAGAGAGAGATTTTTTATTTTTATGAACCATTGAAATGTCCTATTATTGAATGAGCTGTGTACAATATCAGTTTAATGCAAGACAGACATTAAAATGGGAGAAAATAGATGGAAAACTACATCAGATGTACCTTTGAGCTGATCCAGCACATCAGTCCTCCCTGAGGAGGCCAAAGTGCCAGCCTCCAGCTCCAGTTTATTCTGCAGGCCCTTCAATACCCCCTAGAGTGAAGAAAGCAAATCATAATTACTGTGTCAACTTCAAATTGCTGTTGTGGCCACAGTAAAACACCCAAAAAAGAGTCACAACCTGCTGGGTCTCTGATGACCTAGAGGTGAAATAAACCAAGCAATGAAAACACTGTATATGCCTCCTGTTCCGCTCCTTTTTATCCTCTCGTAAGATGGCATATCATAGCAGCTTGCCTGAAATCCCAGCCTTTCTTCGAATGAATGTCCTCTTACTGGAAAATATACATTTTTTTTCTTCTTCAGATGGACGGTTTGGTCTGTTTGCCACCAGTATCCGGCAGTGTGAGCTCTCTACAGAGAATCTTGGTTTTCTGCTGATAGCTAAAGCCGACCTCAGGAATTTAAAGGCTTTAGCTGGGGATTATCCAGCTGTGCTCAGCATCTGGGCACATGTGCCAGAGGAGTTGTGGGACAAACCCACGTGCATTGGGGTTGGCATCTACGATTACAGTTTCAGATTGAGAACTATCACGACCATGATTGATGTTTGCTGGCTGCAGCTATGGAACCGGAGAAATCGTATTTCGGGTATGTTTTGTTGTTCATTTCGTCAATTCTGATTTGAAATAATTCACTATGAAAGAAGGATGAGTGGGGCTTTTTTTAATAACCAGATTATGTTACGTGTTTTGACCTTTCTGCTCATGCCTCTCAGAATCAGGTGCACAGTGTTTTAGTGGTAGTCCACAGTACACAGAATTTAGGCTAATGCCACTCTAAAGCACAATGGAAAGCCCGATTCCACCCCTCTTGGGATGGTCCTTAATTCTACCAGTAATCCAAACTCCCCTGACATTGAGAGGGTCTATTGGGTCAGAAGTAGCACGACAAAGCAATCAAATGGGTCTATGGTTTCTTCTCTCCATTTTCAAATGATGGCACATCGTTGGGAATACAAATCTCTATTCAGAGCCAGTAGAGAACCAATAGGTCTATTCCTCCCTGTGAATAAAATATGCCAAGGCAGAAGTCCCTACTATCTCTTTCATCAGTTTTCCGCTGTCTTTTTTTATTTAAAAATATATATATATTTATTTCACTCCTGTCACGCCTTGGTCTTAGGTTTTTGTGTTTTCGTTATATATTTTGGTCAGGCCAGGGTGTGACATGGGTTTACGTGTTGTATTTCGTATTGGGGTTTGTAGTATTTGGGATCGCGGCTGATTAGGGGTGTTGTATAGGCTTGGCTGCCTGAGGCGGTTCTCAATCAGCTGTCAGGTGATTCTCGTTGCCTCTGATTGGGAACCGTATTTAGGTAGCCTGAGTTTCGCTTTGTCTTGTGTGGGTGATTGTTCCTGTCTCTGTGTAGTTTCACCAGATAGGCTGTAATAAGTTTCACGTTCCGTTTGTTGTTTTTTGTATTTATTTCGTTATTTCATGTATCATCACTTTTCCTTCATTAAAGACATGAGTAACCACCACGCTGCATTTCGGTCCGACTCTCTTTCAACAAACGAAGAACGCCGTTACAACTCCCTTTTTTCTCCCCAATTTCGTGGTATCCAATTGTTAGTAGTTACTATCTTGTCTCATCGCTACAACTCCGGTACGGGCTCGGAAGTGACGAAGGTCGAAAGTCATGTGTCCTCCGAAACACAACCCAACCAATCAGCACTGCTTCTTAACACAGCGCGCATCCAACCCGGAAGCCAGCCGCACCAGTGTGTCGGAGGAAACACAGTGCACCAGGCGACCTTGGTTAGCGTGCACTGCACCCGGCCCGCCACAGGAGTCGCTGGGGCGCGATGAGACAAAGATATCCCTACCGGCCAAACCCTCCCTAACCCGGACGACACTAGGCCAATTGTGCGTTGCCCCACGGACCTCACGGTTGCGGCCGGCTGCGACAGAGACTGGGCGCGAACCCAGAGTCTCTGGTGGCACAGCTGGCGCTGCAGTTCCTCTCTGTCTTTTGAAGAAGGAAATCATTTTCCAAATAACACAGTTTGATTTGGAGTAACAGTGATAAGAGCTGGGTGATTATGCAGAATAGAGCTGATTTATTCCCGAGGTAACGCAAGGACTCTGCAATGTTCTGCAGGAGATGAAATGGTACACAGTCGGGGTGTGCCATTTAATCTCCATCTGATCCCGATCATATTAATCCACACAGATATCATATTATGATGAATGTCTATAAAGGCCAACCGTTTTGTCGATTGACAGACGAATACCAAACAGCAAACCATCCTTGCAATGACACATGGTGTGACAGAAACTTGAAGCGGATTCTTTCCTGGAATCCAGGGAGAGGATTGGCCACAGAGGGGGGAAAAAAGGACTATCCGGTCAGACACGCAGGGATTTCAAACAGCAAAAAAAATCTATAATGAGAAAACATCTTATGGGCTGAATGGTCTAATGATTTCCTTCTTCCTCAGCGGCTTGTCTCAATCCCTGCTGGCATCATTACTGTAACAAAGACAACCGGATGGATCCGTGCAGAAAGAGGAATGATTCAAGTGTGGCCCAGTGCCTCATCTATCTAGGCTAGGGATGCTAGCCATGAAGCATTAGCATCTCCAGTCACTCAGGACGGAAACTGGGTCACTAGTGAAGGAGTTACATGAAGTCTACAGCATCCTCCAGAATTGGGGCTGAACTATAACCATCTTTGGCAGAACTGAGTGGATTTTGAATTGGAATACGTCCTATCTGTATCTCAATTATGCTATTAGCCACGACTTGACAAAATAGAGGGAAGGATCCTACATCTTAATTTGAGCCTGTTTGCTACTGCAGGAGAATAATCTTGCAGCAACAGGAAATGTGAATTATGTGGATTATAATTCATGGACATTTTTGTAGTGGTTGATACATTTTTGGTAAGGGAGAATCGTCTGAAATTTCAATGTGGAAATGACTAACATCAGAAGCCTTTTTAAATCCTCAAATACACTTGGTTTGACATTTCTCCTGCAACATGGTGATCAAATTAAGATCCTACATCTGTAGGCATAGATACATTCCAAAATGAAAACATTGTCTTTTAGATATCAAAGCAACACTTTATCTTAGCAACACTTAATCATCTGTGTCTTAAACGTTTTAAAATCTTTGGTCTATATGCAACGAAACAACAAACTATAAGGTCAATGCAATGGTTGAACTTCCACCTTTGCGACATCAAATCAACACTCGAATCCTATCCTATTATTATTTCCCCCATAGCCCTGGGGTCATCCCTTTGCCCTCTCTCACCTTCATGTCGGTGGTCTCGTTCTCGAGCTTAGACAGGTGGTTGGAGTTGTCCTCCAGCTCTCTACGCAGATGGGAGTTCTCCTGGCGGAGAGCTTCCACCTGGTAGACCAGCTGGTCATAGGAAGCCGTGGAGTTTGCCATCTTCAGGCAGTGTTGTGGTCCCTGCACGGAAGGAGAAACAAGTGAGATTGAAGGTTAGTGTGGTGTGGAGGTTAGCTTCTTGGCAAACTCTGGCATATCATGCATTTCTTATTATAAGGTTATTGCATTGTCTTTGCAGAATCATTTATAGGAAAACTGCCTGTTTTATTTCCCAATTGATACTTATACAGCACATAGATAAAAAGAGATGCTCAGGGCTCCTCCATACGTACACTACCGCAACAATTTTGGGGTCACTTAGAAATGTCCTTGTTCTTGAAAGAACAGCACATTTTTTGTCCATTAAAATAGCATCAAATTGATCAGAAATACAGTGCAGGCATTGTTAATGTGAGTCGGAGTCGCCTCTTCACCGTTGACGTTGAGACTGGTGTTTTGCGTGTATTATTTAATGAAGCTGCCAGTTGAGTACTTGTGAGGCGTCTGTTTCTCAAACTAGACACTCTGATGTACTTGTTCTCTTGCTCAGTTCTGCCCCAGGGCCTCCCACTCCTCTTTCTATTCTGGTTAGAAGGGAGTAGAACACAGCGTTGTACGAGATCTTCAGTTTCTTGGAAATTTCTCGCATGGAATAGCCTTCATTTCTCAGAACAAGAATAGACTGATGAGTTTCAGAAGAAAGTTATTTGTTTCTAGCCATTTTGACTCTGTAATTGAACCTACAAATGCTGATGCTCCAGATACTCAACTAGTCTAAAGAAGGACAGTTTTATTGCTTCATTAATCAGAACAGTTTTCAGCTGTGCTAACATAATTGCAAAATGGTTCTCTAATGATCCATTAGCCTTTTAAAATTATAAACTTGGATTAGCTAACACAACGTGCCATTGGAACACAGGAGTGATGGTTGCTGATAATAGGCCTCTGTACACCTATGTAGATATTCCATAAAAAATTGTCATTTACAACATCAATAAATACAGTGTAGACATTGTTAATCAATTTTATGCTATTTTAAAATGGACAAAAAAAAGGATTTTCTTTCAAAAACAAGGACATTTCTAAGTGACCCCAAACTTTTGAGCGGCAATGTCGATATAAACAATGTAGAACATGCAAAGGGCTCCTCCGGCTACATCCCTTCTCTCTCCTCTCTGCAGTGTAAGGTTGGCAGCAGATGGTACACAGAGAACCTAATCATCTGTCAAATCAAGTTTAGCTCGGTTTTGATCAATCTTTGTGCTTGGCCGAGCCTGAATTCACTCTCAGTGTGGCCATTCAATATTGGCAATGTGCTCTGCAGTTTGTTTAAGCAACGCTTTAATCTGGTTTTAGAGTCTATGGTTGTTATGGATATTGGATAATATTATGGTATTTGATACCGCTGGTTACAGCAGTTGAATATAAAACCATATCAAAATGACATTGCAGCATACAGTATTTATTATAGTTGCTGATCATTTGAAACTTTTGTGCATCATTTGTGTATACATCACATTGTATCTCATAAGTTGTCTGTGCTACAGATGTAGGATCTTAATTTGACCAGTATTTTCACAGTAAAGTAATCCTGCAGCAACAGGATTTGAACGTTTCTCCCATAATGTTACTTGAGCAGTGGTTAAGCTATTAGTTTATTAAAATTAGGTTACATGAAAGGTGCAATACTGTTAATATAACCGTGTGTTAGTGTGGGTTTTCAGGGAATTTATGTAAATCATAAAGCTTATCTGCATTTCCTGTGGTGCAGGAAATGTTCTGCAACAAAAGAGTGATCAGATTAAGATCCTACACCTGCACATGTTATTTGATAATTTGTTACTAGATAAGAAATGTTGTCAGTGAGGAAAAACAATGCAGCCGTTTTGATAAATGGGCTGCAGGGAGCCATTTTCTGAGGTTTGAAGGAGTGGAAGTGTTTCATAAATATATGGTACAATAAATCGAATTTGACTCCAATCTCACTACTGGTGGCTTTGATGCAATTATATAGAAGCAAATCAAATTCACAATTTCATCCCCAGTCACCTTGACATCAATGAAACCAAATGAAGCCAGTACGCATTTGTGCATAATGCCTGAAGCAGTCATTCGCTCTGCTTTTTATGGAGACTCCGACGGCAGTGACAGATCTACATTATTAAAGCCTTCCTGCTCTTCATGACAACAACTGCAACAGTGATTCTCCTGGGTCTGTAATTTGACACATAATTTTTATATGTAAGACTTGCACGACAAGTGGTGAGACATTTTGACTACTTGAGGATGTTTGCTTTTCAGAGAGAGCAAGAGCAATCGTCTGCTCTATTACAATGGTTGCTATTTTTAACAAAGAAATGAAAGGTAACGCAGAATTGAAATGCATACATTTTTGGGGGGTAATTAATAGTTAGAAATATTACTTGAAGAATTACTCGTCATCAAATCCCCACATGAATACAAACCGAGACATACAAAAAAAGACAAGTCTTATTCAAATGAATTTCAATGGGTTTTGATGACACTTCATTTCACTCGAACAAACGTTCATTCCTGCACAGTGCAGCTATCTGAATTGCTAAAGGACCTCGGCCAGTCTTTGTTAGCCCTAGTGATGAGATTCCCTTCCCGCAGCAGTAGCGTTGATAAGGGGGAGGTGCAATCCAGCCCACTTCGATATTACCGGAGGAGGGCGTCTGCGACTATGGACCACGGTGCTCTGGGGGCAGACAGGCAATGTCAGTGCGGCAAACCCTCCGCTGGAATAGTGCTGCATTTCATTACCTTGTGTCTGTCTTTCACCCCTTTAGGGTATTCACAGTGGAACAAAATGGAGGAGATAGGGCTGATGTAGTATTGGATTAAACGTGTTGAAATGTTTTTAGTAGAAAATAGAGGACTGGCATATACTCAAACTCAATCTGATTTGCATTGAGAAAAATATAATTGTTATTACGCAACATCAATGCACATGTGTATGTGATTAATTGTACAATACTTATTGGTGAAACAGAAAAAAGCTCATTTTGATTGCAACAATTATTTTTCCAAAGTGTGGGTTTGATTGAATTCGGTCCATTCTTTTGTTGTCCTGTCTGTGTACTCTGTTGCCTTATTCCGCTAAAGTCAAATCCCATCATTTCTCTCTCAACAAGCAAACTGAGCAATTACGTAATGTTCATTTAAAGTGAATGTCAGGCCAGAGTGTTATGCAAAGGACATCCACAAGCTTGGAAAAATCAATGTAACTCAAATACAGACTCACAAATCAATACTGAATATCCAATGGGTTGGAGCAATGAGAGTGGTGGTATTTTTCCAAATGTTTCCATCAGCGAGTCACATTCTCTCACACATTGTTATCTGTGTCCACATGTACTGATAAGCAACGTATTATGTTACTGCAATTAGGCGGGTGATGATATGCATCCAGCCTACACAAAGCAGCCTTAGCGTGTCCATCTAATGGCTGTGGACATATGGGGACACATCAACACCAATGCCTTGAACACACAGCTCTTTATCATTTCAAAGTGGAGGACATGAAACACATTCGTTATTCTGCCGGACAGCATTGAAGGCAGTGTGGCAGTCTGTTGTTGAAGGCCAGCCACTGATGCTCGAGCAATGCTGGATAGGGAGTAGGTACTGAGGGGGCGTGTTGGATTGTGGTCCTAAGGGAATTCAATAGAGCTGGTTGATTTTTCCAATTAGGTTTCTTCCATCAAAGGAATATATTCATGAGCTGGCTCACGGTACAACGTTATCGCAACGTCCTTCCATCTTAATTGCCCTTGTGGCAAAAGCATTAATTGCAGTGACATATTTATGTCAGGTGATGGCTATTTCTCTTGCATTTTTTCCTCGCTCTCTTTTTATCCCCAACATGGCTCTTTCTGTTGTGTCCCATTTGCTGCTGGTGGGGCCACAATGCATGCTGGGTAATCTGTGAGGAAATTGTCCCCCAGAGGAATAGAATTCAGACGAAGCCGTGTGAGTGTTAGCGAGCCTGTCAACGGAGTGCTAACAGTTCGAGACTGTTTCTATGGAAACAGCCAATCCCCTTTCACGCTCTGGAAAAGGTGGTAAAAGTGAGGATGAGATGAATAAAGGCCGAACCAATCAGAAGGGGTAATAGGGGGTAGGAGTAATCGATGTAGCAGAGCCAAACAACTCTATATTATATTCTCCATTCTGTAGTTATGTTGGACGGCACATCCCTATTGTGCATGGTTAAGAAAGCAATTCATATAGTGAAAGTCTATGAATACCAGCCAAATGGAATGCTATTGACATGATGTGCTGCGTACTTCACAACTGGCTTGTGCAGTTTCCATTCAAAACCACAATCTGATGTTGAATCACTGTTTATTTCTATCAGTGAGTGACTAAAAACACTACATCATCAGAAGTATCTGGACACGTGCTCGTCAAACATCTGATTCCAAAATCATGGGCATTAATATGGAGTTGGTCCCAATTTTGCTGCTATAACAGCCTCCGCACTTCTGGTGCACTTCACTTCCACTAGATGTTGGAACATTGCTGCAGGGACTTGTTTCCATTCAGCTAGCTGCAAGAAGATTAGTGAGGTCGGCTACCTATGATGGGCGATTAGGCCTGGCTTGCAGTCGGCGTTCCAATTCATCCCAAAGGCGTTCGATGGGGTTGAGGTCAGGGTTCTGTGCAGGACAGTCAAATTCTTCCACAACCATCTCGACAAACCATTTCTGTATGGACCTTGCTTTGTGCATGGGGGGCATTGTCATGCTGAAACAGCAAAGGGCCTTCCCCAAACTGTTGACACAAAGTTGGAAGCACAGAATCATCTAGAATGTCATTGTATGCTGTAGCGTTAAGATTTCCCTTCACTGGAACTAAGGGGCCTAGCCCAAACTATGAAAAACATCCCCAGACCATTATTCCTCCTCCACCAAACTTTACATTTGGCACTATGCATTGGGGCAGGTAGTGTTTTCCTGGCATCTGCCAAACAAAGATTTGTCCATTGGACTGCCAGATGGTGAAGTGTGATTCATAACTCCAGAGAACGTGTTTCCACTGCACCAGAGTCCAATGGCGGCGAGCTTTACACAACTCCAGCCAATGCTTGGTATTGCGCATGGTGATCTTAAGCTTGTGTGCGGCAGCTCGACCATGGAAACCCATTTCATGAAGCTCCCGACCAACAGTTATTGTGCTGACGTTGCTTTCAGAGGCAGTTTGGAACTCGGTAGTGAGTGTTGCAACTGAGGCAGCCCCGCACTGTGAGGTTATGTGGCCTACCACTTTGTGGCTGAGCTGTTGTTGCTCCTAGACGCTTCCACTTCACAGCATGTACAGTAGACCGGGGCAGCTCTAGCAGTGCAGACATTTGGCGAATTGACTTGTTGGAAAGGTGGCATCCTATGACGGTGCCACGTTAAAAGTCACTGAGCTCTTCAGTAAGGCCATTCTACTGCCAATGTTTGTCTATGGAGATTTTATGGCTGTGTGCTTGATTTTATACACCGGTCAGCAACGGGTGAGGCTGAAATAGCCAAATCTACTAATTTGACGGGTTTTACACATACTTTTGTATATATAGTGTATATGCAGTAACCAGAGTTTACACAACCCTTGGCCCGGGAGGCTATCTTCGACTCCTCTACTGTGAGTAACACACTACACACCTACACTTTATAGAGAAATGTGGCAAGATGATATAACTGATATATGGCCATTTTCAGATTTCATAATAACTATGTTTAGGATGAAGTAATAGCCATATTTAGACAATGTAAACAAACAAAAACGCAAACAAAGCCTTGTTCCACGCCTATAAGGTCAGGCTGAACATTAGCCATGCTAGAGCATAAATGCCCTTCAGCAGCAGTGGGCTGTGGACGAGCCGTGCTGTGATTAGCTAGTCAGCTCTGTACTACAGGCTCTCTCTCTCGCCAGTCATGCAAACACAATAGGAGCCAAAGGTCTGAGCCACATCCACTGGCTGCAACTGGCACTTGTGAAGTCAGCGAACTAAGTCAGGCGAAACAAAAAGGCTAATCAAGAGCACTGTCCCCTGACGATGGACGATGACTCAAAGGCTGTGTGGGCATAAAAAAGGGGAAAAGGGGGTTCTGGGTTTGACAAGAAACAAGCAGACATCATGGTTTCTGAGTGTTGTCTTGTTGTGCTGAAACAGTCAAGGACTTAATAAGTTTAGAGGTCCATGAGGGTTTGTAGGAGCCAAATAAGCTTTTTGTTGCCTCTCCCATCTTGTTTGTCATAATTATGGTCATATGTTTAAATACTTAGCCACTAATAGCAAGGATGCTGTAATATTAATACTAATTCTACTAATAAAAAATAAATAATAATAATAATAATTTGAATACATATTCATTAACAATAACCATATTATAAATATCAAATAATAATAGGCTACTAATTTTCTAACATTACTGAGTTTCTAAATGTAGTTCAGTCCAAAAAAACAGTAGGTAAGTAATAGATTTGTATTATCATGATCATCATAATATGTTTATTTTTTACCCTATCATTAGGTTATCATTACATTCTTTACAGGGTGAGTCATTTCGATACAGTCCAACGGTCCGCAGCTCATTCTGTACAGTGAAAGTAGGCCATGAATGGCTGCGCAGAGTGTGAGGCCAGAACAAAGAACACGAGTAGCATACAGCTAGGATTCTCCCCCCGACCAACACTGCTGCATTATTTCTTCCTCCACCACCCTTTCCCTCCAAGACCGTCTGGTTACCATGGCAACGGCACCTACCCGTGAAGATGGCGAGCCTCTGAGGATCTCCCTCTCCTCAACCAGACTGTCTCGTTCTTTGTGCACTATTCGGTGGAATCAATCGTATTGTGCTGTAGTAGGTGTCGCTGAAAGACGTACAATGCTCTCACAGTAGGGCAGTAGCTCAGGTGCATTCAAGGTGTTGATAAGTGCCTAAACCGTCGATAAGTCTTTTTCTAGTATAAAGTGCAATGAAATAATATAGTCTACGGATCAACAATGCAGCAGTGCCGTGGTTGTTTATTCCTAGCTATTATTATGGTCCCTTTGGTCAGAAATATACAGTGAAACACAGAGGTGTTGAATGAAAGTGAGTTCCTAAATGACACGACACAGCATTAAAGGGCATTTCCCATCTCATGAGAAATGCGTCACCTCACCGCCATCTTTCATTAATGGAGAAACCCACTTCCATGGATTGAGCATGGGGTCAGACCAGCCCATACTGACAGTGACAGAGCTTATGGGGTCAAAAGGCCAGGTAATATACTGTCATACCAATATTCTTAGAGTGAGCCAGGTAGGAGGAGCATCTACTGTAGACGCTCATCCAAAATGAAATCCAGAACATCAATTATTCAGATATTGCGAACGGGCGAGGAAGTCCTGCAATCTGATCAAAATGTAAATTTCCTAATGGTGAGGTTTCCAGACACCGATATTTTTTCTTCTTTCAAAATAGCGTCTTTCATGGCAATTGGACACATCCAAAGCTGTCCTTGCATGGGAAAATAAGACAGAGCAGCCTTATTTGTAGATGTATATCGAGTTTTCGGGGTCTAACACAACATACATGTAGTCAGTAGACCTACCTAGCTAGCTCATTGCTAACGTTACAGCTAATGCTAACAGCACAGATCATTGCTAGTCTGGAACTAAATGGCCATCCCAGCCTAGGGACTGGACTGTGAGAGCTAGAGTGTTTCCATCAGCTTGTCACAGCTGGGACTGACTATTCTGTACATGTTCATTAAGTGAGGAATCAATACGGTGTTAGCATTGGAGTTGACTAGAATTCACTTGCCAAAAAGCCTCTCATCGACAGTCTTTAACTCTGTGCCGAAGTTCTCAAATGACCCAGACACAAAATGATCCGTCTCTCTGGGGACACGTCCTTCAAAAGTGACCGCAACATTTTGTTTTCATCAATTACGTGGATGCTAGATGTAAAGGATGATATGCGTGTGGTAAAAACAACTCAAGAAGACCTGTTAGTGACCTGCCGTTGGCCCTTTGTGTATACAGGCTTACATCATGAAGGGAAAGGCTTTCGCTAGCTATAGCCATCTACAGGTTCTAAACCATTCATGGGTCCAAATGTCAGACAAATGATGGACTAACGCTATGATCTTTAACCTAAGTGGGTCTCCCATAGCAACTAATACAGTAAGGATGAGTCAAGAGAGGAGGAGGTTAGCGATGTACAATGCAAAGAGGTGGTAGGCTTCCATAGGTAGAACGGAGGACATTTCCCATTGTTCTAGTGACAGAGGTTAACATCATCCCACTATATCCTCTGTGGATAAGAGATCTGCCATTTGCATTCTGAGTGACGAGCATTCAAATGGTGAGTAGGGCAGGCATTAGTTCACTTCAGCTAATTCTGTCAATAACTTTGGCTCAGAGCTGAAAGGCACTGCCTCAGAGATTGTATCTGAAGCAGCAACAGGAGCAGCATTTCAGCATCCATTAGAGGAAAGAAGGCTTTCAGTGATAATGGAAATAAGGCCCTTAGCTGTAGGAGAGACGAAGCAGAGGAGGAAAACAAAATAAATGATCATTCCTGCCTCCCAATCATTGGAAAAGTTGGATATTTATTTTTAAAGGGAAACTGGCAAATGCATGTCAAACGCATGTCTATATGGTTGTTTCCTCAATGTAGATGACAGGGGTTCTTCCCTATCAGTGACATTGAAGAGAGAACCATAGACATGCATTTGATCTGAGGTTCTGTAACCGACTGTCAAAATAGTCAGAAAATAGAAATCTCTCTGATTAGGTGTTATACATTTGTAATCTGCCGACATTGCTAAACTTGGATATTCCCTTGAGTGCGTCAAGACAAAACACACATCATTAGGAAAACAAATATATCACAGCTACACTAGACTGGCAAATGCTTCCCTCAATAACAAAGTCATACAAAGACAAATGCTGACAATCCTTCGTACTTATTCTCTGGGCGTGGTTGCCAATGTCAATTCACATAGACCGCTCATGAAAGGTTCAAGATAGATCTATCCTAATCTCCCTTCAAATATGATGTAAAATGTTTTGGACCTGTCAGTAAAGCCCTTCTCCCTTCTTCTCAGGACTAGAGAATGATGTGAAGTTATGGGAGGCAGGCCAATTAACGCTCTCTTGGTTAAAGCAAATTGACCTGTCAACCTTATTGAATCTCAATTCAAGGCTTGTCGTTGTCCATAGACATCCATATACAGAATAAATAGTGATGCCAACGACATCAGGGCTCAGCTGTTTTCCTCCACAATATCTGGCGTGTCAGTTAGTAGCCCATCCCTTCCCTAAAAAAATCATCACGTTATGTAATATTACATAAGCGCTTTCCATTTTGTTGGGATTTTCAGGCCTGGGGATTACATTTACATTTTAGTCATTTAGCAGACAATGTTATTCAGTGCAACTTACAGGAGCAATTTGAGTTAAGTGCCTTGCTCAAGGGCACATTGGTGTATTTTTCACCTAGTCTGCTCTGAGATTTGAACCAGCGACATTTCGGTTACTGGCCCAAAGCTCTTGGAAGATTCCAGGCCCAAGATTCCAGACCTGGCAGTTCTCTCTGTGGTCCAGTTCAGTTCCCCTGGACAGTTTAGCCAACTGCAACGAGGAAGTGAAAACGGTGAGGGAAATAGTAATATTGGATTCCTGGATGTTGGTGTGAAGACCTGATAGGAGACATAGGCCTACACAGATGGTAATAAACCTAATAGGGCACAGCCACACCCGGTAGTTGTATGATTGAAGCCACTCAAGGTATAAATCAAAGCCATGGGCACAGTGAGTGGCCAGTCCCTAAGAGACTCATTAGAGTAGGATCTGCACTGGTTACCATTGCTTTGCGTGTGTGTGTGTGTGTGTGAGAATAAGATCAATGATGCTATATCATTTTCTGCTGCTGGGTTTAATCCCCATGTTTCATGTGTTATATGAAGCCTGTCATATTTAGCTCTATGTGTCTACTTGCTTTGCTTCTTCACATACCCTATCTATTTTCTTATACGGTGGGATATTTTGCCCAGAAATGTCACAATCAATTATATTTTACCCTGATGAGGTTCAGGTGATTGATTCAAACAAATGACAAAAATGATACTTCATGAAAATGTGTGTGCAAGCATTCTAATGTAAACGCGATACATTGTGTAATCCATAGGCTAAAAACAATGACGGACAATGAAGCCTCCTTCTCATCAACCAGCGTAGGTTATGAATGTTAGTCCACTATTGCTTAGCCTGACAACTTTATAAAAAAGGCTCCAACTAGCTGTACGGAAAATAAACTGCATCTATGAAGGAGGACATCACACAACAGCGATGGTCTCGTTTTCTTCCATTGACGACGTCAATGATTCACCTTCCAAATAGGCCACCGTCGAACAAAATGCACCGACATGCACGAATCAATTTCAATGCAAAATATGTCCACGATTTATTGACTTCAAATGGAGGGTTGGTTATCTGTTTGATACATAGCCTGCCACTTACCCTTTAGGATAACCCATCAAATTAAGTTACCTGGATAAGCCTACCTATTTCAAATCGACCTTGCCCACTACAACCCCATACATTTTCAGGTATTAGGCTACTAACCTATAGCCTACACTATCCAAATACATTGGACAATTGGGGCTCCAAAAGATTGAACATAAAATCTATTCAATTAAAAAAGCGTCATGTATATCTTGAACAAACCCACTTTCATGCATTTGCCTGTTTAACATTCTATTCACATCAGGACCACTCTCCCTCCGTGCAGCTCGCGACACAACCAATCTAATATGCAGCATCGTAGATAGAAATAATATAAAAAATTATCGTAGATTTAAAATGTTGTCATGTAAGACAATTCTAAGCGTTACAATTGTGTTGGATTCTTACCTCATTTCCCGAGCCGTGTTGATTTCAGTAGGGCGTGGAATGAGAGCGCGGACTCTGTGGGATGGATGCTGAATTCACCACTAGCTGCGTGCTGTGACGCTATAGTCTGATGTCACATATCACAGCCTCTCTCTCTCTCTCTCTCTCAATTCCACATAAAAATATCTTTATTTCTCTTGGCAGGCAAATGTTGAATATAGAAGGTATTATAACTATTTTTGAAATACGTTTGACCTCTAGCCAATGTCTATTTCTTAATGTATTGCATCAGCTGCATTCAATGGAAACTTTAGAAACTCTACAAAGCATGAATGCAGTAAACATAGCCATATGGGTTAAAATGATTTAGTTCAGACGTCCGGCGTAAAGAATGGTCAGCAAAGCCTGAACTTTAACTTTAACTTAAAAAACGTGTACGTGGAAGTGCGGGACAAGCAAACAGACGTCAGATTTTGTACCCACCTATAATGTGTGCATCTGTGAATTATAATACTGTGCACACTTTTATTGATTCAAGGCTCGGTCGTTTTGACGTGTTCTGCTACAGGCTTGCCATGGGCTGTTGTCCATGGTGCTGAACAGGTGGATGGCGCTGCTGCCTTTTCAGAGGTTGCTGGCCAGGGTGGCGAGATGCTGAACGGACAGATCCCCAGTGTACTTTGCCTCCCAGGTATTATTTATTCTTATTAATTCACCTGGCCGAACACAGTGAAGATAAACATTAAAGAAGTGCGCATGACCCCATTCATCATTGGTTAACCAATGGCCCATTGTTATGGAGGTGGGTGTCGTCTCACTCTTGGAGTTTCTCAGTTTACCACTGGAGCGAGACAAAAGCTCATCTATTGTGTCAGCTGCACCAAAGAAAGGTTGGCTGGGAAGTGGGAATGCGTTTGTGGGAACATTTTTAATGGCCAGACAGTGGCGCCATTACTCTCCTGACACTAATGTGGCAAATTTGTGAGAAGTCCATGACGTACCTCACAATACAGTTTATGGTGGCTCTTGCATCTTGCTAACAAAGTTTGAGGTATTGACAAGTAAAAAAAAAAAAAGTTATATTCTTTTGACATTTCATGTGTGAATTTGAGTTTGAAACAAGGGGTAAAAACTGAAAATGAGGTGTAGCCTAGCCCTAGGATACATGACATTCTACATATAGCCTACAGTAAGTCTACACAGATTCAAGAAGCTATATGGACTAGCACGCCGGGGAGCCCGTATGCTATTTAACATCAGAAAATAGCATCTACTCAATGACACAAATTATGTAAGCCCAAAGCACTGCATGTAACAGTATATCACATGGACTGACTGGAAGAACCCGATCTAATCAAAAGCAATCATATATTTTTTGATTGACATGATACTATTCCAGCTTCTCTCCAAAATAAACGGATTGGTTTCACAAACAGGCTATAATCTAATAATCGACGAGTGAGAGAAAAAAAAACGATCAAAAACAACCCACATTATTAAATTCAGCAATCATATTAGGTGTTGAAAACAACAATTGAAAAAAAAAGATCAAGATAAAGACGGAGCCGAATGAGAGGCGTGTCTCAGAGGCGTAGCTGAATGATGGAGGAAGCGCACACATCTTCAGCAAAAGCAGGATAAGGAGTGTCAAAAGCGCACGATTTTTCTATAACTGCCCATTCGCTTGCGTCAGTATTCGATGAGCGACTGAATAGAAAGGAAAGCACCTCCTATCTTTGGCATCAAGGGGTTTAAATCAGAAAAACAGAGAGAGCGAGCTGCAGTGAAAAGGGGAGGACCTGGCTACATCAACACATCACGTATATTGTAAAATGTTATTGCTATAGAAGAACTCTAGCGTCAATGTATTTACTTGAATGCGGGCATATTTAAATCCGCATCATCACAACGGATCTGGGAAAGTAAACTTGAGGTAAGTTCGGTTCATTTCAACTCAACACGTTCATCCATTCATTCACTTTTCATTCCCTCACTCATCTAGACTACTGACTCATTCATCATTCTCTCCATTGTTCATCAGTATTTGGTGGAAATGTATACTTGCCTTAGGTTACATTTGACAGCAATAATAGTGAGGCCAGTCCTTTACTGTGTGATAATATCCAACCTGGATGAGTGAGGATGAGACATAGGATGAGACACATAGGATGAGACACTGTAGCGACGCTTTCTAGACAAGTGTGGGTTAACATACCCTCTTTATGAAATAAATAAATAAATACTCAGGTGCGTCTGATTAGGGTCTGAGCGACAACCACCTTTGCTTTCAAATGTGTGTTTGTGGTATACAGGACTCGAAACTCTGCATTTCTTTCTCAAAGTAAACCACACAATACACTTTGCACTGATAATCTTATTTTCTCTATAGGGTTTGGAATGATATTTCATTTCGGACTTCCCATAGTTGACCATGGTGCGGTTATATAGGCATGTCGCTGCTATAGTAGGATATGGTCATCCATATGGGATGTGCTACAATATGGAGTGTGTTTGTGTAGCCTAAAAGCGTGTGTGGGACTCAAAACATCAATGTTTCGTTCATTCATCCAACAGTGTGGATGTCGCCGCCAAGCATTATGCCAGGGAAAGAGTGATTGATGTTTTGATTTAATGCCGTTAAATCGGTATCGCGAGCCCGTTAAGTCAAATTCCTGTGTAATTATCCAAGATGCGCGGTAGCAATTATGTCAGTCTTCTAAAAATTCGTGGGAGACTGACACTTCGTTATTTGCGTGGGCATGGCATAGAAGGGGGCAAGCCTGAGCAATGCTGCTTTGACGTAAGCTACTCTGTAGTATACCCACGTCTTTGTTGTATAAGAATGTTGTGACGTACATAATACGTTTATGTTTGTGGGCTATAATGTCTGCATATATTCGACGAGGTTTACAGTACATTCAGAAAGTATTCACACCTATTGACTTTTTTAAAATGTTGTTGTGTTACAGCCTGTATTTAAAATGTATTAGATATAGATTTTTTTTGTCACTGGCCTACACACACAATACCCCATAATGTCTTAGTGGAATTATATTTTTACAAATTAATTAAAAATGAAAAGCTGAAATGTTTTGAGTCGATAAGTATTCAACCCGTTTGTTATGGCAAGTCTAAATAAATGGGCTTAACAAGTCACATAATACGTTGCATGGACTCACTCTGTGTGCAATAATACTGTTTAACATGATTTTTGAATGGCTACTTCAAACACAGATTCAACCACAAAGACCAGAAATGTTTTCCAATGTCTCTCAAGGGGCAGCTATTGGTAGATGGGTAAAAATACAAAATTCAAACATTGAAAATCCCTTTGAGCACGGTGAAGTTACTAATTACACTTTGGATGGTGTATCAATACACCCAGTCACTACTATGGTACAGGCGTACTTCCTAACTCAGCTGACGGAGAGGAAGGAAGCCGCTCAGGGATGTTGACTTTAAAACAGTTACAAAGTTTAATGGCTGGGATAGGAGAAAACAGAAGATGGCTCAACAACATTTTAGTTACTCCACAATAACCAACTAAGCTAATTGATAGAGTGAAAAGAAGGAAGCCTGTACCAAATAAAATATTCCAAAACATGCCTCATGTTTGCAACAAGGCACTAAAGTAATACTGCAAGAAATGTGGCAAAGCAATATAACATTTTGTCCTGAATACAAAGCGTTATGTTTGGGGCAAATCCAATACGATACGTTACTGAGTACCAATCTCCATATTTTCAAGCATAGTGGTGGCTGCATCATGTTAGGAGTATGCTTGTAATCATTATTAAGTACTGGAGAGTTTTTAGGATAAAAACGAAACAGATTGGAGCTAAGCACCGGCAACATCCTAGAGGAAAACATGGTTCAGTCTGCTTTCCACCAGACACTGGGAGATAAATTCACCTTTCAGCAGTACAATAACCTAAAACACAAGGCCAAATCGACACTGAAGTTGCTTACTAAGAAGACAGTGAATGTAGAAGACGGTGAACGTTCCTGAGTGGCCTAGTTACAGTTTTGACTTAAATCTGCTTGGAGACCTATGGCAAGACCTGAACATGGTTGATTAGCAATGATCAACAACCAATTTGACAGAGCTTGAAGAATTTAGAAAATAATAAATGGGCAAATGTTGCTCAAGCCAGGTGTGGAAAGCTCTTAGAGACTTACCCAGAAAGGCTCACATCTGTAATTGCTGCCTGTCACGTTTGTCGTAAGAATTATCAGACCAAGGTGCAGCGTGATATGGTTTCCATATGTTTATTAACTGAATTGCACAAAAACAACAAAGAATGAACAAATCGTGAAGATAATGGAATGCTCACAGGCAACTACACATAAACAAGATCCCACAAAACACATTGAAGAAATGGCTGCCTAAATATGATCCCCAAACAGAGACAACGATCAACAACTGCCTCTGATTGGGAACCATACCAGGCCAACATAGGAATAGATAACCTAGATTACCCACCCTAGTCACGCCCTGACCTAACCAAAATAGAGAATAAGAAGGCTCTCTATGGTCAAGGCGGGACTGGACGCAGTGTCTGGACTGAGCACCGGCGCAGAAGACTCCGGCCATGGAGCTGGACTGGATGCCGTGTTTGGACTGGACACCGGCGCAGAAGACTCCGGCCATGGAGCTGGACTGGATGCCGTGTTTGGACTGGACACCGGCGCAGAGGAAGGCTCCTGCCCTGGAGCAGGACTGGATGCCTTGCCTGGAAGCTCCGGACCGTGGACCGTCGCTGGAGGTTCCGGACTAGGAACTGTCACCGGAAGCTCTGGACTGGAAAATGCCGGCGGAAGCTTTGAACTGAGAACCGTCGCCGGAAGCTCTGGAACCGTCGCCGGAAACTCTAGACTGTGAATATGCACTGGAGGCCTAGTGCGTGGAGCCAGCACAGGTGGTACCGGATTGGTGACACGCACGTCAGGGAGAGTGCGGGGAGTTGATACAGGACGTACCAGACTGGGGAGGCGCACTGGAGGCCTGGTGCATGGAGCCGGCACAGGTGACACGCACTTCAGGGCGGGTGAGAGGAGCTGCTACAGGACATACCGGACTGGGGAAGCGCACTGGAGGCCTAGTGCGTGGAGCTGGCACAGGACGTACTGGGCTGTGAATGCGCACTGGAGACCTGGTGCGTATAGCCGGCATCAATTGTACTGGAACGATGACACACTGGGCCGTGGAGGTGCACTGGAGACCTGGTGCGTAGAGCCGGCACAAATGGTACCGGTACCGGACCAGTACGTCCTGTGAGTTTGGAGAGCTGGCACAGGATTTACAGGGCTGGGAAGGCGTACTGGAGACCTGGTGCGTGGAGCCGGCACAGATTTTACCAGACTGATAGCACGCTCCTCATGACGAGTACGGAGAGCTGACTCAGGTGGCATTAAACTGATAACACGCTCCTTAGGGCAAATGTCATGCATCCTCCACCAACTCAACAACTCTCTCCGTTCTTTCTCATCCAATATCTCCATCCACTCACTGACGGTCTCGGACTCTCTCCGTTCACTCTCCTCCAGTTTCTCCCTCTTCTCCCAGACTGGCTCTGGTTCACTCCTCGGCTCCGCCAACCACCCCTTGTGCCCCACCCCCAAAAATGTAGGGATCTTTTTTGGTCTTTTTTTGTGGCCGCGAACTCCGGCGTGGTCGCTGTCCTCCCTTCTCTCCTTGTGTCTTCCGCCAAGGAATGCTATCCTGTCCTGCCATGATTTCCTCCCAAGTCCAGGATCCTTTCCCATCCAAGATCTCCTCCCAAGTCCAGGATACCTTCCCATCCAAGACCTCCTCTCAAGTCCAGGATCCCTTCTCCTCCTGGGCACGCTGCTTGGTCCTGTTGGTCCGATCTTCTGTCACGTTCGACGTAAGAATTATCAGACCAAGGTGCAGCGTGATATGGTTTCCACATGTTTACTAACTGAAACGCACAAAAACAATAAAAATGAACGAAACGTGAAGACAATGGAATGCTCACAGGCAACTACACATAAACAAGATCCCACAAAACACATTGAGGAAATGGCTGCCTAAATATGATCCCCAATCAGAGACAACGATCAACAGCTGCCTTTGATTGGGAATCATACCAGGCCAACATAGAAATAGATAACCTAGATTACCCACCCTAGTCACACCCTGACCTAACCAAAATAGAGAATAAGAAGGTTTTCTATGGTCAGGGTGTGACACTGTCAAAGGTGACTCAAGAGGTTTAATACAAATACAGGTATGTCATTTTCTTTGCTTATAGCTTTGAAGCACTGTTATAATTACATGTTAATACAGTGTTTGCACAGTACACTCTTAGAACATGAAAAGGTCCTCAATTTCTTCAAGGGTTCAGCAGGGGAACCTTTTCATCTGAAAACGTTAGAAAGACCACTCCAAAGATGTAGCCTTACTGCTAGAACTACAATCAATCATTTCAACTTGTATACTACACTTGGACATTTTATATTGGAAATCAATGTAATTATTGTGAGAGACAGAAAGGGATTTTCAAGGCAAACATTTCTACATTGCAAGAAGCAATGGTAGCATGTGAGATGCATAAATAATGCATTTTATATGGTGAAACCCTCTTGAAGTGAATGATAAAGAGCCTGACTCTATAACTGCTAGCATTAGCATGTGTTAGGAAAGTAGTGGGGCAATCGTCACAGCTTGATCACTAGCGTCCAGGGAATTATCAACCATTTTTATCACCACCAGCCAATAGGGAACCAGCTTCACATCAATGACCCCTGCATGGAATGCCTCTCAAGGGCCATAACACATTTTATTATCAATCTAAAATACAATCATATCTACTAGATAAACATTTCCTCAGACGTCACCAGATGTTAAGAATCTATGAATGTTTTAACCATTTACTGATTTAATTTGATTAATTTAACCTTTATTCAACCAGGCAAGTCAGTTAAGAACAAATTCTTATTTACAATAACGGCCTACATCATATAACAATTACTTGTCCCCTGTTAAATTTTGATTTGATGTGTGACTTTTTTACCATATCCAATCCTTTCAGATCTAAACATTGAGAGGTATGGAGGAACTAGGCGTTGTTCATGTTTCTAGATGGGTCTATCGTGTCATGGGGTTGTGGGGCAGGGGGTGGTTGCCACTATAAACCTGTAGTAGGGTATCATAGGGGAGCTTTCAAAAGCATTGAAACTTAGTCCCAGTGGAGCAATCTGTCCAACGATTGAAAAAGGAGAAACCATACACACACAAACTGAGAAAAGACAGTGGATACATCTAGCCAGGAGTCCATCTCTCATGTCCTCTACCCACTTTTCTCAAGGCCACCACCTAAGTGTTGTATGGCAACATTTGGCTAAACCTACACCCGAGATCTGTAGTAATAATAGCATACAATATAATACAGTATGTCATGTCAGCATTGTCTTTGTTCTTTGGGAAATTCAACTGTAATTCATATTAATTTCCATCAAAGAGGAACTACCCCCTATATCAAACTGTGTGTGTGTGCGTGTGTGTGCGTTGCCATGTTTTGGCAGTTATTCCTTGCTGAAATACACAGGAATCAAGAGATTTGAGGCCATTCTCATGACACTCAAAATCGCCCTCTCTTGACATAATGTTGTTTATCAGACATTTTGGTCTGTCTACTACATCCTCCACACCATTCTGGCAATACTGGTATGTATGGCACTTAATGTCTCTAATAGATCTGAGTGGGTGTTTGTGTGTGTTTGTGTGTCTGTGCAGATGGCCCATCTCCAAATGTTTGAATGGTCTTGTGTGAGTAACCACATAGAGTAGTGCATACTAATTCAAAGTCCTCCTTTATTCAAGCCTACAGATGCCTTCAATCAGAGATGAGACTGAATGTGGCTAGCAAGTTGTCAAATCTCGGTAGTGGTCCAAACATAGGAATTACCAATCTGTCAATGTCAGAAAGCTGTTAGTGAGAAAGAGTTTGGCGTAAATCGTAAAAAATGTTCCTGTTGTGTTGTTGACCTCTCTGAAAAAGGATATGACATAGAAGGGTGTGGGAAGGTAACCATGGCAACTGAATGCTGACAGGGGTGATGACATGTTTATGCCCCCGTCCCCAAATACAAAAGTCATTACCCCCTCCCTTTGTCTATCTCCCTTATGTGTGCGCACCCACGCGTGCAACACACACTCTCTTCCTCTGTCATAGATTTTCCTCTGGGCCCTGTTTCCACAGTAACCAGAGAACTCCCAGAGATATGTGGGGGGAAAAAACACAACGGAGAAATCCCAGAGCTGCAGAGGGATGGAACACGCACACACACACCTATACATAATAGCAAGATACACCAACACAGCAAGAACACCTGCCTGCCCAGCTCGTCTGCTGTCGTCAAGTGGTTTGCAGTTGTCACCGAGGGAGAGCATACATGGACCAAATCCGGGGACTAGATCGATTACCAGACCTTCAATTAGCCACTCTTCTAAATCTGTCTCTCACCGAGGGGGAAAAGGACTGATGTCAAACATGAGCGTCAAAATCTCCTTCTGGAAATGCTACTTTGACGCTCTGTTCATACAGTAAATCAATATAACTAGAGTCAAACACTCTCCCTTTAAGACCAGAGGGATTTATTTTGTACGGTACTTATTTTTTTTAAACACGAAGCACATGTCAGGGAAACAATATTAGATGTCTATTTTTAGTCTAACTGGGAACAAGCCACGTGGTTAGTTTCCTCATATAAATCATGTCACAAATGACAATGTAGCCATAGGTTCACATGCCAGAAGAGGGGCTTCCAATCTTTCCCCATTGAAAGCCTGAACTCAAGCAATAACGACACATATAATTTTAAAAATCAATTGAATTATAACCGGATTATAGTTCCCGTCCAAATGTTGAACAGTGGCCTCCTGGGCTATATGATCTGACAATCACCCCGCCACTTGAAATGGCCACCAGACATGCAGCAGTGTCCAGGCTGTCACTATGCATGATATCGCAGGCAGATAGATGGGAGTGGAAGTATGGAAATTTCTCTGATGAGGGACCCAATCGCTCCACATGGCCATCATAACCAACCCAGTAGTGTCTGGACACAGCTGTACATTAGGCACTGGGGGAAACTGACAGACAATAACTCAAACCCTAGGAGTGACCCAGCACCATTTCATTATATAGCAAACCTGACAAAACATTGAGTTGTTTTTTGATGTTCATACAGGACATTAACATAAGCAAGAACCAACGCTTTTCACTGTTTGCCACAGCAGCATGAGGTCAACCTTTCTTTGCGTCAACCAAAACTGAAAAAAACATTATCTTTATAAGAACAGTTAGATGTAGGATCTTAATTTGATCACCCTTGTTGCTGAGAATTTTCCTGCACAGCAGGAAATGGAAACGTGTATATTCAACGTTTAAAAAGGCTTCTAACCTTTATAATTTCCACTTTAAAATGTCAGATTTGATTTTGCCTGAAAAAAATGTATCAATCCCTACAATTATAATCCACATTTCCTCTTGCTGCAGGATTATTTTCCTTCTTTATCAAACTGTTTCAAATTAAGATCCTACATCTGTATGTATGGATAGTAATTGGGCAGCAGATCACAAAATACTGTAAAGACTAAATATTTGTGTAGTGGGGTTGTGCCGCATAGCATCATGGGGGTTGTATGTGTTGAGATGATCACATTCTGGATAAACGGTTCAACTGAATTACTGTCTCAAGGCATTACAAAAGATTGGAGACGAGTAGGTCTGAATCTACAGTAACTGGTCGGTCTGTAAAAAGTTGTGTTTTACAAGTTTAAAACAGTTATTTTTCATTCTACAGTCTATGCTAAATGTTAGCACAGTGTATTGCTAGCAGAGACAAGTGCATAGTTGAGCTAGCTAAGAGAGAGTTAGCATCATGGACTGCAGAAAAGGAGTCGAGGCAGACGTCGCCGTGGGAAAAATTATTAAGGCAGGAAAATACAGTATGGAACGGGCATCAATTCAACTGTGAAGAAAAACTTTAGAATAAAAAAAAAAGTTAAATGGGCAAACTTGAGGACGAAACGTCAGTGAGTGAAGTGAATGAAGATCGTGACTGAGGAAAATATTGCTGTGCTGGAAGACAATATTGAAGTGAGTGACAATCAGGAGCCTATTGAGAAATATGAAATGGTTTCCACGTCACCAGGTTTAATAACAAACCATGCACCAGCGCACTATACAAAACAATATCCCACATTGCAGGTGGGAAAAATGACACTAAGTATGATCCTCATTTAGAGGCAACGATCATCAGCTGCCTCCAATTGGGAACCACACACACACACACACACACACACACACACCAGCATAGAAACACAACTAGAAACACCCCCTAGTCATGCCCTAACCTATTACACCACAGAGAAGCCCCAAGGGCTCTCTATGGTCAGGGCTTGACACCAATAGCATAAATAGAATGCAAATGGGGAGTTTATTAGGGATTTTGGTACACTGGGGAAGAAGGGGGGAATTCACCAATCCAGGGGTGGTCCTCAGCCAATCCGGTACACAAGGGGGGGTAGTCCCACTGTCCAGGTCACAACAGGTAATCACACAGCTATTGTTCTATCTTCATATTGCACTTTGTTCTCTCCTTACTCTGCCCCTTTGTGCAGGCTGCTCCATCCTTTATCCCAAAGTTCTCCCTGGCTTAACGACCCACAGCCTTGCCTCGTTGAGGCAGGAAGTCCATATAAGGCTTGGGGGTGGAGGCAGCAGGCAGCAAGATATCTCTCCTTAATAACCACTCCCCTCACCTCTCCCTGCCATCTGCCACAAACTATTTGTTCAGCACTTGTACAGCGACAGAATTCAGAACATGTGCCATTCTTACAGTGTTCTCCCTGTACACCAAGTCAGAACTGTAGGATAAATAAAGGGGGCATATCAGCAGACAATGAAAGCTCTTACAATATTCAATGATTATATTTCTCTAAAACCGGTTATAGGCTACATGTGCACCACCAAGTCAGAACAGTAGGCAAAATTAAGAGGGCAAAATAGACCAAACTATTAGGGTGAGGCACGTGGGCTACTAACAGCTTACCACACAACATACAATTAGTATGTTGTGCTCACTTGAACAGGAAGGTGGGCAAATGTTGTCATCAAAGTCTGTCATTATCTGGATTTATGGTGCTTTCAAGACAACTGGGAACTCTGAAAAAATAAGGTTGAATCATGATGACATCTGTGATCTTCAAGTCGTAGCTTTAGAAAGAGGTCCAAGTTCCCAACCTCCAATTCCTAGTTGGATGACCATTCAAAACGCAGTTCCGAGTTAAGTTGTTTTGAGTGGGGCACAAATCATGCTTCATTGACAGCATGGCCAATATTGAATGTTTATAACCTCTGGCAGTCTCTATGGGGGTGCCACAGGGTTCAATTCTTGGACCGACTCTCTTCTCTGTATACATCAATGAGGTCGCTCTTGCTGCTGGTGAGTCTCTGATCCACCTCTACGCAGATGACACCATTCTGTATACTTCTGGCCCTTCCTTGGACACTGTGTTAACAACCCTCCAGGCAAGCTTCAATGCCATACAACTCTCCTTCCGTGGCCTCCAATTGCTCTTAAATACAAGTAAAACTAAATGCATGCTCTTCAACCGATCGCTACCTGCACCTACCCGCCTGTCCAACATCACTACTCTGGACTGCTCTGACTTAGAATACGTAGACAACTACAAATACTTAGGTGTCTGGTTACTGTAAACTCTCCTTCCAGACCCATATCAAACATCTCCAATCCAAAGTTAAATCTAGAATTGGCTTCCTATTTCGCAACAAAGCATCCTTCACTCATGCTGCCAAACATACCCTTGTAAAACTGACCATCCTACCAATCCTCGACTTTGGCGATGTCATTTACAAAATAGCCTCCAATACCCTACTCAACAAATTGGATGCAGTCTATCACAGTGCAATCCGTTTTGTCACCAAAGCCCCATATACTACCCACCATTGCGACCTGTACGCTCTCGTTGGCTGGCCCTCGCTTCATACTCGTCGCCAAACCCACTGGCTCCATGTCATCTACAAGACCCTGCTAGGTAAAGTCCCCCCCATCTCAGCTCGCTGGTCACCATAGCATCTCCCACCTGTAGCACACGCTCCAGCAGGTATATCGCTCTAGTCACCCCCAAAACCAATTCTTTCTTTGGCCGCCTTTCCTTCCAGTTCTCTGCTGCCAATGACTGGAACGAACTACAAAAATCTCTGAAACTGGAAACACTTATCTCCCTCACTAGCTTTAAGCACCAACTGTCAGAGCAGCTCACAGATTACTGCACCTGTACATAGCCCACCTATAATTTAGCCCAAACAACTACCTCTTTCCCTACTGTATTTAATTAATTTATTTATTTTGCTCCTTTGCACCCCATTATTTTTATTTCTACTTTGCACATTCTTCCATTGCAAATCTACCATTCCAGTGTTTTACTTGCTATATTGTATTTACATTTGCCACCATGGCCTTTTTTTTGCCTTTACCTCCCTTATTTCACCTCATTTGCTCACATCATATATAGACTTGTTTATACTGTATGTTTGTTTTACTCCATGTGTAACTCTGTGTCGTTGTATGTGTCGAACTGCTTTGCTTTATCTTGGCCAGGTCGCAATTGTAAATGAGAACTTGTTCTCAACTTGCCTACCTGGTTAAATAAAGGTGAAATAAAATAAATAAATAAAAGAGGAAAAGAGACCCTTAATCCAGACTTGGGACCATACAGCCACTCCAATGAATAGCAGAATAATAATCGCTTTGCAATGCTTGCAGTTAGCCAATGATTACTTCCAAACCACTCATTGTACTGTTTGTGATTTCCATCTTGTTGTGTAATGTTTATGTCCAATGGCCGATGAGTACCGATAAGTTTTATCTATCATTTCTATTCAATTTTCCTCTTCATATGACAAGGATTAAAAGGTATTTGCCAGTAGATTGTCGACTTGATTCATGATGATGACTGCTAGCTAAGATTTAGAAAGTATGTTGACGTGATCAGTCTAATCTAAGCTACTGTAGATATAACGGGACTTGACGTAATTTATCTGTGGCCAATGACCTTGAGCCTTCTTGGATGGGCACTTCTAATGTAATTCTATGGCAGCACCCATGGGGCTTGAATTTTCGCCCTCTATCCTTAGACTCGGCGGTGACGTAGTGTCCCCATGAGTGACAGAACACTGAGCCAATCATGGCGCAAATAGAGAACATGACCAACACCTACGCTCCGTATTTTCCGCTGGCTGCCCCACCACCACAGAAAGCACTGAGCTAGGCTGAAACACCTGTATTTTGGAGCTGCCTTACTCAATAAAGCAAAAAGAGACCATGTTTGTATGCAGCTTTATTAACTCAATTATTGATTTACTTTTTTACATTGTTTGCAAACTGATGTGACACGGATTAATGCCAAAATAACATGCAAAAAACAGGCAAGCCACAAAATGTAGCTAAAAAGTGTGGGGCTCAAAACAGGTGGGGCTCTGACTCACCTGCCCTGAATCACGGGTCGCCACTGTTGTTGAAAGGTTTAGGTTCCACAGAAGAAATCAGGAAGAATCTGTGAAAATGTTTGCTAAAGAAACTAATCAGAGCACTGTGAGTTCAATTATGTTTTAAATAACACCATTAGAGACAGACTAGTAATGTGGGCTACGGAGTGAAGCTACACAAAAGAGACTATTGAAGTCAGTGTGGAACTAGGGGTTGTATCTCTGTGTCAGACACAGTCTCCGAAAAGACACTGAAACACCTTCCACTTCAGCCAGTACACATCGTGTTTAGGACTTACACAGGCGAAGAGGCATCCCTGAGGTCACAGTTCAGTTAAATGGACAAACTGAAGCTGCCACTCTATGTAATAAAAAGAGACTATCCATCACTACTGGGACGCTCGTGGCTGGAGGAGATCACACTGGACTGGCCATCAGCACATACAATGACGCATGGAGACACAGGCCTACCCGCCATCTTAAAGAAACATGGAGGACTCTTTAATGTAGAGCTGGGTAGCATGAAAGACATAGTGAATCTTAGCATTAAGCAAGTCAGAAAATCAAAGTTTCTGAAAAGCAAGACCAGTACCTTATGCTATCAGACCAAAAGTTTAGGCTGACTTGGACACTTTAGTCATGAACAAAGCACTGGAGCCGGTCAGCGTGAGTGAATGGGCGACACTTATCTTACCAGTCCCTAAAGGAAAACTCCACCCAACAACTATATCCACCCAACAAATATCAATTGTTGATATAGTCCCAAAATGTTTTGCTTGTCAGAATGTTTGCAAGATATGTGACTCAAAATACAGAAATCCTATTTTGAAAGGTACATATCTTGAAAACATGATTGCTGACAATCAAAACATTTTGGGACTATGTCAACAATGGACTAATGAAACAAATACCAAAATATAGTTTTGATTAGAGTTTTCCTTTAGGAAGGATGGTGGAATCAGGATATGTGAAGACTTTAAAGTCACGCTAAACCTTGTGTTGTCTGCTGAGCAATATCTGCTACATCGACAACCTTTTCGCAGGTTTAGCTACTTCTGGTGGCCTGGACTAGATGGAAGCATTGAGGAGAAAGCAAAAACACATTCCCTATGTCAGAAGGTTTGCAACGTACCTCAACTTTCACCTCTTCATCCGTGGAATTGGCCAGAGGAAGTGTGGCAACGCATACACATAGACTTCGCTCATAGCAAGTGGACAGAGGTCTACTACTGAAGAGAAGACCATCGAGGAGCTTGGAGAAGTGTTTAGTCGGTTCGCCAATCCATCTTGTTAGCGACAAAAGACTGCAGCTAGTGTCCCAAGAAATGGCTATGTTCCTACAGATGAATGGCATACAACACAGCAGGTCCGCACCGTATCATCTATCTACCAACAGGCTAGCAGAGAGGTTCATTCAGACCATGAAACATGCCTTAAAAGCGGTTCGAGTAACACTGCACCAACTCTTGAAAAGCTTCCTGCTATCCTACAGGAACACTCCTCATGCAACCACCAAAGCCTCGCCTGCATCGCTACTCATGAAGAAAGAACTATGCACAAGCTTCGACCTACTCAAACCTCTGAACGCAAAGGAGACGTCAACAGGGGAGTCAAGTCAAACATTGTGAACTGAGAGCAAAGGACAGAGCTTTCAATCTTGGAGAAACTGCCTTAGCTAGGAACTACCTCAAAGGGTTCCTGCCACAGTCATTACTCAGACTCGTCCTGTGTGGTACACGGTCCACACTGCAGAGGACGTTGTCTGGAAAAGGCACACAGCTCAGTTACTGTTGAGTAACGCAACACCGACAGAACCACCAGTCATGAGTGGTCCAGAACTGTTACTGGGTGACACCATGACCCTGGAGGCTCACAGTCACCTTCTCAGGTCTGTTATTCAACAATTTATGTAGGAGGTAAGGCGTTGTGATTTGGGGTTATGCCGCCGAGCATCATTGGGTTGTACGTGTTGAGACGATCGCGTTCTGTATAAATGGCGGAACTGAATTCCTCTCTCCCGCATCATCATCGTTTAATTGTTATAAAGACGTGGTTATGAAACCCAAAAGACATAACAAATGTACTCAGACGTCTATGATGATAGCCAAGTATATTTGACCCAGTAAGGCAGTGGAGAGCTCTGTAGCTACGCGATGGCCTCCCGCTCTACTCGAACATGAATGAATCAGAGTGTTGTTTGATATGTTGGACAGGACCAGGTGTTGGTGGGAAGCATTGGCAGCTCCTCAGAGAACAATACAGTGATCACAGAGCTGTGTGGTGTACTTATCAAAGCCCAACTTCCAATAGAGAGAGAGAGAGAGAGAGAGAGAGAGAGAGAGAGAGAGAGGGAGGGAGAAAGAGAGGAAGGGAGAGAAAGGAAGATAAAAATAGTGTACGTGAGAGAGAGAGAGAAACCAACACCTCTTTTAGATGAACACAGAGAGGTGTCTGCTCTTACTGTGGAAACACCAAGGGCTCCCACATACTTCAAACAGAATGCTCTGCATGGAGTACCACAGGAGCTTTACTCTAGAGACTAACGCCAGAGCTCCAGCTAGCATCTGTCTGGTCCATGGGAATCCTTTGGCTGTAACACACAAGGCTCAGATACCCACGGAGGGAAATATGTCTCCTGCTGCTCAATGATCTGAAGGCACTTAATAGGTGGGAACAACATGGCAGGGTCTGGAAGTACAGTACATTCAAGTGATATTTTGCTTGAAAAATCCAAGTTGCTCAGATGTTTTCAGACCTCAAACCCTGTCAAGATGGAATGGATTATCCCTTTAACATAAAGAGTAATGAGTTTCACAATATTGTTTCTACCTGCCCAGGCTTGTTACCTCTTCCACCCCTTTTTTCAATTTTTGCCTAAAATGACATACCCAAATCGAACTGCCTGTAGCTCAGGACCTGAAGCAAGGATATGCATATTCTTGATACCATTTGAAAGGAAACACTTTGTAGTTTGTGCAAATGTGAAATGAATGTAGGATAATATAACACATTAGATCTGGTAAAAGATAATACAAAGAAAAAAACATGTGTTTTTTGTATATTTTTTGTACCATCATCTTTGAAATGCAAGAGAAAGGCCATGATGTATTCTTCCAGCCCAGGTGCAATGTATTTTTGGGCCACTAGATGGCAGCAGTGCATGTGCAAAGTTTTAGACTGATTCAATGAACCATTGTATTCCTGTTCAACATTTTGTAACAAGACTGCCCAAATGTGCCTAATTGGTTTATTAAAAACTTTTCAAGTTGAACCTCATGCTAATCGCATTAGCCTACGTTAGCTCAACCGTCCCGAGGGGGACCCACCGATCCTGTAGAGGTTTTAAAGATAAATATTCACAAGATAAGCACGGCATAGAACTCTGGTTGCTCAGTTATGGTGTGGGGTGCATTTTCCTGACATGGTTTAAGTCCACGCAACCCCTAGAGGGCAAGGTAAACACCAATAAATACACAGCCATTCTGATTGATAACCTTCAACCTATGGTGAAGCATTTCTATCCTGATGGGAGTGGTCTCTTCTAGGAAGACAATGTCCCCATCCACAGGGCACTGAATGGCTTGATGAGCATAAAAACGATGTAAACCATTATGCCTTAGCCATCTCAGTCATCAGATCTCAACCCAATTGAGCACTTACGGGAAATTCTGGAGCGGCGCTTGAGAAAGCGTATTCCACAACCATCAACAAAACACCAAATGATGGAATTTCTCGTGGAAGAATGGTGTCGGATCCCTCCAATAGAGTTCCAGACACTTGTAGAATCTAGGTCAAGGCGCATTGAAGCTGTTCTGGCAGCTCGAGGTGGCCCAACGCCCTACTAAGACACTTTATGTTGGTGATGCTTTGTGTTTTTAACGACACAGAACTGATAGCGATCACTTGATTAAGTGACAGATAGCTGGCAAAATGCTTTTTTGACCATGTCCCTATGTTTGAGCAAATCCCCAAACCAAAACCTTGAATTGGTCATTTTGAATCTAGATCCGCACTGTTCTTCCTCTTAGTCTCTCACTCAGTCATCTTCCCACTCAATGGCAATCTGTCAGCCCTCCCCAGGCTTAGCCCCCTTCCATTACACTTTATTTCTCCACCACCTCCATACCCACAGCAAGATGAATGACTCCCTAATGCAATCTGACTATAGTGTTGATGGCAGATGACACACACTCTCTCTCTCTCTCGCTCACGCACACACACACCAGTGCAATTCTTATTTGCATGTCTGAAAGTGTTCTCATGTGACTGATTGGGTATTGAACCTGGGTTATCTGTCGCCTCAGGATTGTGTTAGCCCTCTGAGCTAAAGCCTATGTAAGGTTATATGTAAGGCTTACCAAACTATCTCCATTACTCTCATTGCCATGCACCTGAGCTCACATTTGAAAATGCAACAGTACTACACCCCAACTGTGAAGCTATAGTATTGTTTTTCCTAACATCCATTTTTATCCATTACCACTGAGCATTAAGATCAATGGTACATGTAATACATTTTCAATGGCTATTTGGATCTGTCTATTGTGTCGATGTATTCCATACCTTTCCACTCTCTGGTATTATCGCAAGGCAGTCCTCATGGAACATTGGACCCCACAAAAAAAATAGCCTAGTCTGAGATGTGTTTTTTTTGCTTGCCGTGACAATCTACATAGGAGTTGGCAAGACAGCACAAACAGATGTGGGCCCAGGCTACACAAACACACCTTTGATGACAATGTGCTTGGCCTCTGCTTCCCACTGCACTGTGCTTTCATAGATCTGAGAGCCCATCAATTAACTGCCTCTCCTGTGTCTTGTTCAGGTTAATGATAATCTATGATGGCAGGCCTGGCTTTAAAGGGACCAGCTTGTTGCACTGTTTATCTCAGTCGAGGGTCTCTGAGATATTGTTCAAGTGCACAAGAAGATAGCGAGGATGCTATTTAGATAAGAAAATGTATTATTTCTCGAGATAAAGCTCACTGTTTGTCATGATTATGCTATTGTGTATGATCTCACTCTAATGTGATTGTAGTGGGGATATTTTTATTGCCTTGTCCCAGCTGGCAAAAGTGATTGAAATGACATCATGTCAACCAACTTTGGCTGCTGGGTTAGCTTCAACTACAAGGCAAATTCCAATCAACATAGTTGAATGGCATTCATGTTTTTCTGATAGTGCTTCTGATCCCATCCTTTGATGACCATTCCTGATCTTCTCTTCCTTCTCTTCCTCAGGTCTTAGGAAACAGATAACAACAGGGATCCCAAGCCCCCCCCCCCCCCCCCAACATGCCGGAGCAGAGTAATGACTACCGTGTTGTGGTGTTTGGGGCTGGCGGTGTGGGCAAGAGCTCCTTGGTCCTTCGCTTTGTCAAGGGAACCTTCCGGGACACCTACATCCCCACCGTGGAGGACACCTACCGCCAGGTGATCAGCTGTGACAAGAGTGTGTGCACCCTCCAGATCACCGACACCACGGGCAGCCACCAGTTCCCCGCCATGCAGCGCCTGTCCATCTCCAAGGGCCACGCCTTCATCCTGGTCTACTCCGTCACCAGCCGCCAGTCTCTGGAGGAGCTCAAGCCCATCTACCAGCAGGTGCTGGCCATCAAGGGCAGTGTGGACGCCATCCCCGTCATGCTGGTGGGCAACAAGAGCGACGAGACCCAGCGTGAAGTGGAGACCAAGGAGGGTGAGGCGCAAGCGACAGCATGGAAGTGTGCCTTCATGGAAACCTCGGCCAAGATGAACTGCAACGTCAAGGAGCTCTTCCAGGAGCTGCTCACACTGGAGAAGAAGAGGAACATGAGTCTGAGCGTCGACGGCAAGCGCTCCGGCAAGCAGAAGCATGCCGACAAGCTTAAGGGCAAGTGCAGCATCATGTAGGGAGGGAGAGATGATGCCTGACCACTAGGAGGAAAGACAGAGGTTGGGGAGGGTAGCGGTGGTGGTGGTGGTGGAAAGGGTGGGCGTTCTTGAAAAGACTCACATCGAGGAATGGAGGGAAGGTTGGGGTGGGGGTGGGGGTCGTCTGAGAGGGATTTTGTTATCCCGAAAGAGGCAACCCCCCCCCCCCCCCCCCCCCCTTACTTTATACCACTGCCCCATCTCCACCTTTCCCCCACTCTGCTCATACCATTAACCAGGAATCGCCCCTAGGGCACAGTCAACCCGTCTGTCTCACTGGTTTTGATTTGGAGGTTTGCCTCTCCATCAAAAAATGTATGCCACTGAAGGCCCGAATAGAAGAGTCAAGTTCTAAGAGAAGGTCAAATATTGATGCATCTCTGCTGTGATGGGAAAAAGGAAAGAATATGGAACCCTGAGAATTCATATCCTGTTCAGGGTATAATGACCAAAAGGGAGAACTCCTGACACAGTGCCCATTTCAATATTATTCCCTCCACGTACACCCTCTTTTCCCTATAGCTGTCTGTCTCCTGCTAATATGAGATAGCCACTTGACTCTTATGATTGTGAAAGGGAATAGGGTGGATTTGCGGGAGATGAGAGTGTATCAAGTTTAATGTGAAAGTAATGGAAACATGACTTTCGTCAATTCAAGTCCATTTTCATAAGCACAAGTTGGACTTTCGCCCTTCAGTCTCTCTGTATCTACCTGGTAATTGGATGGGAGTTGAGAACTAGACATTGTCATCAATAAAGGGCTCTATTCAATCTGTATAGCGGAAGTTCAGCGTTACAGCATAATTGAAATTTAGAGGCAATGTTCTTGCGTTAGAGGAGACTGCATTCACGGTAAACGTTCTATCGCTGCGGCGATACAGATTGAATAGAGTTGTTGACGGAAAGTTATTTGTTCATTAAACAGTGCGTTCTGACATTTTTCAGACCCCTTGACTTTTTCCACCTTTTGTTACATTACTACCGTATTCAAACATTTAAAACAGGTTTTTAGAAATTTTAGCAGTTCTTGAAAATAAAAAGCTGAAATATCACATTTACATAACTATTTGGACCTGAAGCACCTATGTGAGCAATTACAGTCTTGAGTCTTCTTGGGTATGACGCTACAAGCTTGGCACACCTGTATTTGGGGAGTTTCTCCCATTCTTTTGTGCAGATCCTCTCAAGCTCTGTCAGGTTGGATGGGGAGCATCGCTGCACAGCTATTTTCAGGTCTCTCCAGAGATGTTTGATTGGGTTCAAGTCCGGGCTCTGGCTGGGCCACTGAAGGACATTCAGAAACTTGTCCAGAAGCCAGTCCTGCATTGTCTTGGCTGTGTGCTTAGGGTTGTTGTCCTGTTAGAAGGTGAACCTTCACCCCAGTCGGAGGTCCTGAGTGCTCTGGAGCAGGTTTTCATCAGGGCTCTCTCTGTACTTTGCTCCGTTCATCTTTCCCTCGATCCTGACTAGTCTCCCAGTCCCTGCCGCTGAAAAACATCCCCACAGCATGATGCTGCCGCCACCATGCTTCACCGTAAGGATGGCGCCAGATTTCCTCCAGGTGTAACGTTTGGCATTCAGGCCAAAGAGTACAATATTGGTTTCAGCAGACTAGAGAATCTTGTTTCTCATGGTCTGAGAGTATTTAGGTGCCTTTTGGAAAACTCCAAGCGGGCTGTGCCTTTTACTGAGGAGTGGCTTCCGTCTGGCCACCATAAAGGCCTGGTTGATGGAGTGATGCAGAGATGATTGTCCTTCTAGAAGATTCTCCCATCTCCACAGAGGAACTCTGGAGCCCCTTCAGAGTGACCATCGGGTTCTTGGTCACCTTCCTGACCAAGGCCCTTCTCCTTAGATTCTCAGTGGTTCCAAACTTCTTCCATTTAAGAATGATGGAGGCCACTGTGTTCTTGGGGACCTTCAATGCTGCAGAAATGTTTTGGTGTCCTTCCTTAGATCTGTGCTTCTAAACAACCCTGTCTCCGAGCGCTACGGACAATCCCCTCGACCTCATGGCTTGGTTTCTGCTCTGTCAACTGTGGGACCTTATATAGTGTAACGGATGTGAAACAGCTAGCTTAGTTAGCGGTGCTGTAACGGAAGTGAAACGCTAGCTTAGCGCGCACCGCTAACTAAGCTACCTGTTTCACATCTGTTACAATAGACAGGTGTGTGCCTTTCCAAATCATGTCCAATCAATTGAATTTACCACAGGTGGACTCCAATCAAGTCGTATAAACATCTCAAGGATGATCAATGGAAACAGGGTGCACCTGAGCTCAATTTTGAGTCTCATAGCATAGGGTCTGAATAATTATGTAAATATATTTATCATATATTTTTCATTTGAATTACATTTGCTAAAATGTCTAAACTGTTTTCGCTCGGTCATTATGGGGTATTGTGTGTAGATTTGAGGAAAATATATAAATATCAATTTTAGAATAAGGCTGTAACGTAACAAAATGTGGAAAAAGTTCAAGTCTCTGAATATCTTCCGAATGCACTGTATATTACAGGTGCAGGTTAGGCCTATCAGTGGTTGCTAATTAACGTTAGCATGTATAGTAATACAAATATAGGAAATATAGCTGCAAGTGGTCTCTGCATTTTGCTGTACATTTGAAATGCCTTTCCTACCAGTTGACTTGACATTTTGCATCATTTAAGTGAGCTTTAGCCAAACAAAGCACAAAGAAACCACAAAAGCAACAAGCAGTCAAAGCACGTTCGAAATGTAAACGTTTTTGAAGAAATGTAATGAATCTCTATAGCACAAATATTTGGACCCTCATATCATTAAATTAGGTGTGTATATCAATGTTGATCACATTATATGCCTATCTTCTGTTAATATACTGTAATTAATATATTTTATGCTCATATTGTCTTGCTTTGCCTCTCCTCCCTATTGAATATTTGTTGCAATCCAGAAATCACATGGCATTGCTTTAGCAATATGACTGCACTTTGAGGATCTGGAGCACAGTGACATTTGATCTTTTGGTAAACCCTTTGACGTGCTCTGGATGAATCATTTCACTTTGCAATTTGAATCATATAAAGGAACTGCCAAATAAAGACAACTAAATGTACATATAATTGTTAATTGGTCAATTTACACGCACACTGTTACATGCAAGGTCTAAAGCAGTGATGTAGTGGTAATAAAATGGGTAGGTAAACTCTGATTGCCAGAGTCGCAGTGAGAAAAGTAACTCTCCCTATATTTTCAATGCATTTTTCCCCAAAAGGCGGGCAAACTGTGGGTAAAAAGTGGGCAAAATGTGGGTAAACTGCCTTTACACTCCACTACACCACTAGTTTAAAGAATGAGTCCTGCAGGAGTAAGTACATGATCATTTTACTTGGAGAAATACTTGTTCTTAGGTGTGCTGTACCATTTCATTCATTGCCTAATATGAATAGAAGGATAGAACATTTATCCAACACTAACCCCTCATCCCAATAGATGTCCCCATCTTTTCAACAGCCTGACTGTTTGGTATTCAGTGAGTTCCCAGAAAGAAAATGACATCTGTCATTCCTGTACTCACTATTTCCTCCCAGACAGTGTTGCTATAACGGCACCATGATTACATTGTAGATGTTATTCTACTCCGTCTGAATACTGACTTGTCGTGTCATGCATTATTGAAGCTTAGGGAGGTTCTGTGCAGCAGCTGCAGCTGGATGGATGGATGATGGCTACCGAACAAGCTGTCTTCTTCATTGATTGGCTAGCGGCGAAAAAGCCCACGAGTCCGGCGGTTGGAAGGAGCGGGCTGAAATCAATGGGGGGATTTGCTCGGAGAATTGGACAGGTTGCAGGGCGACAGTGTTTGATCACTGCAGAGAACAAGTACGAGCAGCCATCGGGATGCTTACTAAGTAGAGGGCAGAAGAGAGAGAGGAAGAAGCCAACAGACAGCTATAAGGGGATTACACACGGCCAATGGACCATAGTAGTAGCCTATCCAGGAGGACAATGTGTACACTACAGTATGCAGGGTTACAGAGTGTCACTGTTTCACCGACAGATCCTGATTCAAGGCTGCCGTAGCCTATCATTAGCAACACCTGACTGACTCCCATGTGCTCTGACTGGTGAAGGGTCAAGAAGAGATGTTCCCCATGACATTTCTCAGTGTTGCTTTATATTAACGCCATCATCCAGAGATACAATGTTATGGACAGAGGAGTAACACCTAAATGTAGCTACTTCTGTATTTATTTATTTTGATTTGATCAGATGATGAGATCCTTTTCAGGGCATGACAAAAATAGCATTATCCTGCCCTGCGAGAGAGTCCTTATTGTACATATCAGAGAGAGGCATGTTTGTTCTATGTAGTATATACAATTACAATTTTCTATCGTAATCTTTTTACGGATTTAGGATGCTTGACACCTTGACTTTTCAATATTATAGATTTTTCCACAAAAATCTATAATATACAACAAGGTGCTTCATTTATCAACAATCAGCTATAATTTTTCATTTAGTCATGCTTGGCAGCCATTTTTGCTATTTGTCACTCTAGTCATATTTTTTTGGGGGGGAGAGATGTCTCACATTTGTGTGATCCCTCATTAAACCCTCTCCCTAAAAATGAGTAGTCCTTCAATTCCTGCTGAAAAATGACTGTGCAGTGACTAAAACAGTCATTTGTAGATTGCACAAAATATGGAGCTTTGACTGTTCAAATCAAAACCGTATTTAAAAAAAAACATTTTTTTTTTTTTTATCCCCCTATTACTTATTATTTACCCTACCACAACAACGACACTTCTTCTACTGCTATTTACAGCCACAGACTAACCCATCTTACCCAGTACACTACCATTTTACCATTTCCTTTTGTAATACATCCTATTTGACTGATGTATTACGAGGGTCTTACACCTCTCTATTTAAAAGGTTTTACAGAGATTATCCTAAAAATAAATATAATAATAATTTTTCCATTGACTAATAGTCCCCCCTCCCTCCTAACGGTACTGTTTGTAGGTCCATCTGAACACAGTCATTATGACCTAAAAAAACATTCCTGGACTTTAGTCGGGCCTGGCTCCACGATGGGGCAAAAGTGTGCTTAGCCCCCCTCAGTTGAAACTTGTGCCCCCTCAGTTTCAGTTTTATTTCCAAAAAGTTCAAACGATTGAGTGACAGGTTGGAGCAAAATCTGTCTCTCCGCTACACAGTGTCAGCACAATGGACAGAGCGTGCCGCTGTGTGTCTGTGTTGGGAGGCAATGGAAACCACTGGGGTGGTTATGTAGGACTCATTTGGGTTTCCATAAAAAAGTGGGGGGGAAAACGCTTAATCTGTGGTAGGCTAAGTGAATAACATGATATGCCTCCAGGTGGGGTCAAGTTTACTGTTGAAGCTGCTTCACTCAACTCTGCCTCACTCTCCACCACTACAGAGTTCAGTTAGCTAGCTTCTTAGCTAGCTGTAAAAAGCCTACTCACTCTTCCACAAGCGCTGCCAGGATAATAGCGCCACAACACCTTCCACCTCCGACTGTTCCTGACAATCTTAGAACAGAGGAGCCAGCCCAGGTTAGCCTAGAATCCAAACTTAGCCACAGAGTTTCTGTCCAAATGTATTCATGTAATAGCTGCTGGTTAATAGGAAGAGAGTGGCTGGAATACTCGGTTACTGCAGATACTGAATATTGTT